>NC_057734.1:52522211-52536158 GCF_004010195.1 Chiloscyllium plagiosum
TTCCAAGTCATTAATAAACATTACAAACAGCAGAGGACCCAGAACTGATCCCTGCGGAACTCCACTCGTAACTGGGCTCCAGGCTGAATATTTACCATCTACCACCACTCTCTGACTTCGACCGGTTAGCCAGTTCTCTATCCAACTGGCCAAATTTCCCACTATCCCATGTCTCCTGACTTTCCACATAAGCCTACCATGGGGAACCTTATCAAATGCCTTATTAAAATCCATGTACACTACATTCACTGCTCTACCCTCATCCACATGCTCTACCCTCACCTCTTCAATGTTCTAACTCAAATGATGGTGCCTAAAGCCTTTTCACCATGTCCATTCATCACTAACCTTGACAGACACCAGCTTGATTTGAAAAGTCCTATCCTTGCTTTTAAGTATTTGCACAGCCACTCTCGTCCCTAACTCTGTAATCCCCGCATATGTTCAATATCTGCACTCCTTTAATTTTGGTCACTTATACATCAACTTTAACAAGTCGACCACTGGGCACTTTACCTTTGGCTGCCTAAACTCCAGAATTTGTCCCTAAACCTTTCAGCCTCTCCCTGCTTTTTAAATACATTATTGAAAAGCTATTTGTTTGACCAAACTTTTGTTCATTTGACCTCATGTGGCTCAGTGTCAAGGTTTGCTCAATGACCCTCTATTGAAACATCCTGGGACATTTACATGAAAGGATCCATTTGTAGGTTGTTCTTAAACTAAGCAGCAAGCTTCAGTTTTAAAGTGCAGTCGAGCCTAGTGTTGCAATGAGTGAATGCTTAAACTGAGCTCCCCTTGACTCTTTGGAAGTCTGTCTTATCTACAGAGTCAGGAGGAAATGGGGAGCTCAGTTTAAGCATGTTAGGTCATTTAGTCCCTGGATCACCAGGCTTGACTGCACTTTAGAACTGTAATTTGCTGCTTAGCTCAACAACAACATTATGGAGTTACCACAGGACCTATTCCCCCAACAATCATCAATGCCCATGGGGTCATTTATCATATTTCTTCAAGGAGTGAGGAGGACTATTTCACGACTGTTTTCTGGTTTCCCATGACCTCAGATCTACCACATCCCTAGTTCTTGCATTCCACCAAAGAGACAAGGGAACATGGAACAGGGATGAACATTCAGCACTTTGTACTCACCAGATTCCTGACTTCGGACCCAAACATCTGCTTGTACACACAGTCCTGCCCCTCCAAATTGTACACATGACTCTTGACTCTGAAGGCTGTATCCGTCATTGGGGAATGCCACGAGGACATGTAGGTGCTGCTGAAGCCAGGAGACGTATATACACGATGCTGCCTCGGGCGATGCATTGGATCAGGCTCCATGAACAAGCGCTCAGCTATTTATAAACAGGACACATTGTGGAGTTTACATCACTGCCAAAAGTAAAACGGTTACCTTCCAGGAACTGGTGGAAATTCCTCAGCCATACTCAATATCACCCGACACAGAAGCTCACAGACTGGGGAAGATTACTCAGAACCCAGACTGAGGCACCAGTGCAGAAATGTAGAGGCGCAGCACCAAACAAGGCAGCATTGCCAGAGGGAACCCTGCACCGTTTTTGGGGGGGGGGGGGGGGGCAGCAAATGCAAACCATACAATTTGGGTCTGTGGGTCCTTTCAGATGGAAAGATTGAGAGAGACTACTTTGAAGGCATTAAACTGGAAAGTAGACAGGCAAGCAATAAAGACACAGCTGTAATTACAGATGACTTTAAACTGCATACAAATTGGGCAAATGAAATCAATAATGACAGCAAAGGGAAGGGAGTATGGGATGTTTTTCTGGATTAAAATATCAAGGAACCAGCAAGAGAGCAGGCCGTCCTGAACAGGGTATTGTGTAATGAGAAAGGAATAATTGGCAATCTAGCTCTGCAAGGTCCCTCGGGGAATACTGGCTATGATTGAATTTTTCATTAAGGTGGGGAGTGATGTGGTTAATTCTGATACTAGGGTTCTGAATCTGAAGAAAGAAAACTATGATTTGTATGAGATGTGAGCTGGTTATGATAAATGTTACTGAAGGAATGATGGTGAATAGGCAATGGTAAACACCTAAAGAGCACATCTGACTCAAACATAAAACAGATAAGGTGACCAAAGCGTGGCCAACAAAGGTAATAAGAATAATATCAGATCCAAGGAAGAGACAAACAAATTGTCCAAAAAAAAAGCAGCAGAGCTGAGGATTGGATGTAGTTTAAATATCAGCCAAGGAGAACAAAGAGACTGATTAAGAGGGGTAAAATAAAGGATGAAGGTACGCTTGTGGGGAAGACACCCAGAGAATCTTTTACAATTAGTGTGGATGTGAAGATAAAAAGTTAGTGAAGATAATCAATTTTACAGTCAGAGACTGGGAAAGTTATAATGGGGAACAAAGAGACGGAATACCAGTTAAATACATATTTTGGTTCGATCTTCACAAATGAGGACATGGATAATCTCCCTAAAATGTTGGAGAACGGAAAGGGAGGAGGAGGGGAAGAAGGAGCTAAAGGGAATAATTATTAGGAAGGAAATGGTGTATGGGAAATTAATGGGATTAAAACTAATATGTCCCCAGGGCCAAATAACCTGCATCCCAGAGTACTTAAAAATGTGGACCTAAGAAATAGTGAATAAATTGGTGGTCATTTTCAAGGTCCTTTACACCCTGGTGCAGTTCCATTAGATTGGTTGGCAGCTAATGCCATTTAGGACTGAGCTGTGGAGAAATTTATTTACCCAGACAGTAGTGAGCCTGGGGAATTCTCTGCCACAGAAAGCAGTTGAGGCTAAAGCATTGAATCTTTGAGTCATAGAGATGTATAGCACGGAAACAGACTCTTTGGTCCAACTCGTCCATGCCGACCAAAAATCCTAACCTAATCTAGTCCCACTTGCCAGCAACCAACCCATATCCCTCCAAACCCTTCCTATTCATATACCCATCCAGATGCCTCTTAAATGTTGCAATTGTACCAGTCTCCACCACTTCCTTTGGCAGCTCATTCCATACACACACCACCCTCTGCGTGAAAAAGTTGCCCCTTAGGTTTCTTTCATATTTTTGCCCTCTCACCCTGGCCCCCCACGCCAGGGAAAAGACTTTGTCTATTTACCCTATCCATGCCCCCAATTTTGTAAACCTCTATAAGGTCACCCCTCAGCACTCCGATGTTCCACGAATCACAGCCCCAGCCTGATCAGCCTCTCCCTATAGCTCAGATCCTCCAACCCTGGCAACATCCTTTAAATCTTTTCTGACCCCTTTCAAGTTTCACAACATCTTTCCGATTGGAAGGAGACCAGAATTGCATGCAATATTTTAAAAGTGACCTCACCTGTACAGCTACAACATGACCACCCAACTCCTGTACTCAATACTCTGACTAATAAAGGAAAGCATACCAAACGCCTTCTTCACTATCCTATCTACCTGTGACTCTACTTTCAAGAAGCTATGAACCTGCACTCCAAAGTCTCTCTGTTCAGCAACATACCCTAGGACCTTACCATTAAGTGTACAAGTCCTGCTTAGATTTGCTTTCCCAAAATGCAGCACCTCGCATTTATCCAAATTAAACTCCATCTTCCACTTCTCAGCCCACTGGCCCATCTGATCAATATCCTGTTGTAATCTGAGGTCCACTACACCTTCAACTTTGGTGTCATCTGCAAATCATTTATATAAATGACGAAAAGTAGAGGACCCAGCACTGACCCTTGTGGCACTCCACTGGTCACAGGCCTCCAGTCTGAAAAACAACCCTCCACCACCACCCTCTGTCTTCTACCTTCGAGCCAGTTTTGCATCCAAATCCTTGCTAACCAGTGTCCCATGGGGAACCTTGTCAGACTAAGAAAGCTTAGAATTAATTCTTAGGGCAAAAGAGATCAAAGGGTATGGGGAGAAACAGGAATAGGGACTGAGATGGATGATCAGCTATGATTGTATCCAAGACAGAGCAGACTTGATTGGCTGAATGGCCCACTCCAATCTGCTATGTTCCTATGATAAACAATAGTGTCATAATTACTCCTTACCTTCCTTGATCATTTCAGCAAGGTTGGGCTGACTGTACACTTTGGCCACTCGATACACCATCAGTGCATTCTTGGGACTGACAAGGTCAGTGCGCAATGCTCGATTCAAAAAACCTTGGAAGAGTTTTGTGAACATCAGCAGGTTGTCCTGCACAAAGGGTGCCCTGCGAGACAGAATGAATGGTTAGAAGCAAGACAGAAATAATCAATCACCAATTAGATTGTGACAATTGAAAACTGGAAGAATCCTCCACGCACCATGGTTCCACAAGGAATGCTCAAACACCAACAAAATATGGTGTCCTCAGAATAACTACTCAGCCCATTGTGCCCATGTCTCTGTTAGCTCTTCAAACTGAGCAATCCACTCTAATCCCATTGCCTAATTTTTTTTTAATCAATTCGTCTACATATTATTTTTACGTGATGTTGGAATCACTTCCCAATATTTGCATGGAGCAACAAAGCATTAATTTCAACTTCCCCCTTTGCTCTTGCAGAGACAATCTTCATACCTACACCTTTGTTTCAGATTGCCAACCACTGGGAACAATCCTTCATCTTTCAAAGTCTTTAAAGAATTTGAAGCCCCTCCAGTATCTACCATCTTAAAGAAAAGTTGAGTAATGCACAACTGTTGTTTTTATCTGCTTGGGAGAGAGAGAAATAAAAGATGACTTGGAAAGTTTAAGGAATGAAAAGTGGTCTTTGCAATGAAACAATATACTAGCAGATTGATTGCTTCAGAATAAATCACACCAAGCTTAGTGAGCCTCAGCCAATGAAAGTAGCATAGTACTCGCTCAAACATATTTATACAAAAATAAAGTTGATCTTAGAAACATCTTTCAAATAAAATAACAGAATAAATTCCCAGCCCCTTTCCAGTTCAATCAATTAAAGACAGTTCTAACTGTTGCATTCTTTTGGAACTTTGGAGAAAAGTCAAAATAACAGCACTTTAAAAAGGGAGAGGAACAGACAAAGGAAGCATATGGTGAGGTCGGTGTAGGAGAGAGAGGGAAAAACCCACATTGCTAACTAAAACAGCAGTGAACCTGCACAGTTACTGCCTTTGCTGTTGAATTCATCTATCGCTGGACATCGGAGTGCGTCTGGGAAAATTAACAAACAGCGAAATTCACAACTGATTCACAAATTCACAACAGGAACCTGTTGGAGAAGTCACAGCACAGAGACAGAATAATGGATATTTTAAGCGTGGCCTTACAGCAAGTCTGCAGTAATGAGTAGAGTGGGTTCTTTCTTGATTATTTGTTTTATCGAGACATGTCTCTTGATTAAACTTAAAATATAATTAATTTAACCTGGAGCAGTGTTTTGTAGAGGAATATTTACTGGGTCTGTAGATTGGAAGAAGCAAAAATGGCCTTTAGTAGAGTAATATGCTCTTCTTGTCGGATGTGAGAGTTTAGGGAGAGTTTATGGGTTACTGAGGATTATATCTGCAATAAATGCCGTTGGTTGTGAATCCTATCAGATCGAATGGATCGGCTGGAGAGACAGTTAGAGGCAATGAGGACTTTACAAGAGCAAGGGGATGTGATGGATGGCAGTTATAGAAAGGGGGGCAAGTCTCAGATACAGTCACATAGATGGGTTAACTCAAGGAAAGGTAAGAGAGGTAGGCAGGTAGTGCAGGAGTCTTCTGTGGCTATCCCCATTTCAAACAAGTATGCTGTTTTGGAAAACGTAGGGGGTGATGGATTCTCAGGAGAATGTAGCACGAACAGTCAAGTTTCTGGTATTGAGACTGGCTCTAATGGAGTGAGGGGTACGTAGGGTTCCAAGAGATCGATTGTGTTATGGGACTCTCTAGTCCAAGGTACAGACAGACATTTCTGTAGCTAGCATGAAAAATTAGAATGGTGTGTTGCTTCCCTGGTGCCAGGATCAAGGATGTCTCAAAGAGGGTTCAGGATGTTCTCATGGGGGAGAGGGGACAGCAAGAGGTCATTGTCCACATTGGAACCAATAACATAGGAAGGGAAAAGGTTGAGATTCTGAAGGGAGATCACAGAGAGTTAGGCAGGAATTTAAAAAGGAGGTCCTTGAGTAGTAATATCTGGATTACTCCTGGTGCTACAAACTAGTGAGGGCAGGAATAGGAGGATAGAGCAGATGAATGCATGGCTGAGGAGCTGGTGTATGGGAAATTGATTCACATTTCTGGATCATTAGAATCTCGTCTGGGGTAGAAGTGACCTGCACAAGGACGGGTTGCACTTAAATTGGAAGGGGACTAATATATTGGCAGGGAGATTCGCTAGAGTCGCTTGGGAGGATTTAAATTAGGAAGGTGGGGGCGGGGGGAGGGGATCCCAGGGAGATAGTGAGGAAAGAGATCAATCTAAGATTAGTACAGTTAAAAACAAAGGTGAGTCAAAGTCAGGACAGGCAGGGACAAAGCAGAGAACAAGATAGGACTGATAAATTAAATTACCTTTATTTCAGTGCAAGAGGCCCAACAGGGAAGGCAGATGAACTTAGGGCATGGTTAGGAACATGGGACTGGGATATCATAGCAATTACTGAAATATGGCTCCGGGATGGACAGAACTGGCAGCTTTATATTACAGGATACAAATGCTACAGGAAGGTCAGAGGGGAGGCAAGAGAGGATACGTTTTTGATAACGTATAGCATTACAGCTGTACTGAGGGAGGATATTGCCAGAAATACATAGAGAAGTTATTTGGGTAGAACTGAGAAATAAGGGAGGGATGGTCACCTTAATGGGATTGTATTATAGACCCCCTAACAGTCAGAGGGAAATCGAGAAACAGATTTGTAAGGAGATCTCAGTTATCTGGAAGAATAATAGGGTGGTTATGGTTCGGGATTTTAACTTTCCAAACATAGACTGGGACTGCCACACTGTGAAGGGTTTAGATGGAGAGGAATTTGTTAAGTGTTTACAAGGAAATTTCTGATTCAGTATTTGGATGTACCTAAAAGAGAAGGTGCAAAACTTGACCTACTCTTGGGAAATAAGGCAGGGCGGGTGACTGAGGTGTCAGTGGGGGAACACTTTGGGGCCAGCGACCATAATTCTATTCGTTTTAAAATAGTGATGGAAAAGGATAGACCAGATCTAAATGTTGAAGTCCTAAATTGGAGAAAGGCCAATTTTGACAGTATTAGGTAAAAACTTTCAAAAGCTGATTGGGGACAGATGTTTGCAGGTAAAGGACGGCTGGAAAATGGGAAGCCCTCAAAAGTGAGATAAGTCAAGAGAAAGCATATTCCTGTTAGGGTGAAAGGAAAGGCTGGTAGGTATAGGGAATGCTGGGTGACTAAAGAAATTGAGGCTTTGGTTAAGAAACAGAAGGAAGCATATGTCAGGTATAGACAGGATAGATCGAGTGAATCCTTAGAAGAGTATAAAGGCAGCAGGAGTATACTTGAGAGAGAAATCAGGAGGGCAAAAAGGGGATACGAGATAGCTTTGGCAAATAGGGTTAAGGAGAATCCAAAGGGTTTTTACAAAAACATTAAGGGCAAAAGGGTAACAAGGGAGAGATTAGGGCCTATCAAAGATAAGCAAGGCGGCCTTTGTGTGGAGCCACAGGAGATGGGGGAGATACTAAACTAGTATTTTGCATCAGTATTTACTGTGGAAAATGACATGGAGATATAGAATGTAGGGAAATAGATGTCTTGAAACGCATAAAAGTGGACAAAACCCCAGGACCTGATCAGATGTATCCTAGAACTCTGTGGGAAGCTAGGGAAGTGATTGCTGGGCCTGTTACTGACATATTTGTATCATCAATAGTCACAGATGAGGTGCTGGAAGACTGGAGGTTGGCTAACGTGGTGCCACTGTTTAAGGCAGGTGGTAAGGACAAGCCAGGAACTATAGACTGGTGAGCCTGACATTGGTGGTGGGCAAGCTGCTGGAGGGAATCTTGAGGGACAGGATGTACATGTATTTGGAATAGTCAACATGGCTTTGTGCATGGGAAATCATGTCTCAAAAACTTGATTGAATTTTTTGAAGTAACAAAGAGGATTGGTGAGGGCAGAGCGGTAGAAGTGATCTATATGGACTTCAATAAGGCGTTCGACAAAGTTCCCCATGGGAGACTGGTGAGCAAGGTTAGATCTTAATGAATACAGGGAGAACTCACCATTTAGATACAGAACTGGCTCAAAGGGTGGTGGTGGGGGGTTGTTTTTCAGACTGGAGGTCTGTGACCAATGCAGTGCCACAAGGATCAGTGCTGGGTCCTCTACTTTTCATCATTTATATAAATGCTTTGGATGTGGGCATAAGAGATATAGTTAGTAAGTTTGCAGATGACACCAAAATTGGAGGTGTTGTGGACAGTGAAGAATGTTACCTCAGATTATAACGGGATCTTGATCAGATGGGTTAATGGGCTGAGAAGTAGCAGATGGAGTTTAATTTAGATAAATGTGAGGTGCTGCATTTTGGGAAAGCAAATCTTAGCAGGACCTATAGTGGTAAGGTCCTAGGGAGTGTTGCTGAACAGAGACACCTTGGAGTGCAGGTTCATAGCTCCTTGAAAGTAGAGTCGCAGATAGATAGGATAGTGAAGGCAGTGTTTGGTATGCTTTCCTTTATTGGTCAGAGTATTGAGCACAGGAGTTGAGAGTCATGTTGCATATGTACAGGACATTGGTTAGGCCACTGCTGGAATATTGCGTGCAATTCTGGTCTCCTTCCTATTGGAAATATTTTGTGAAACCTGAAAGTGTTCAGAAAAGATTTACAAGGATGTTGCCAGGGTTGGAGGATTTGAGCTAGAGGGAGAGATTGAATAGACTAGGGCTGTTTTCCCTGGAGTGTTGGAGGCTGAGGGGTGACCTTGTAGAAGTTTATAAAATCAAGAGAGACATGGATAGGATAAATAGACAAAGTATTTTCCCTGTGGTGGTGGAAGAAATAGAGGGTATAAGGTTTAGGGTGAGAGAGGAAAGATATAAAAGGGACCTAAGGGGCAACCTTTTCACGCAGAGAGTGGTACATGCATGGAATGAGCTGCCAGAGGAAGTGGTAGAGGCTGGTACAATTGCAACATTTAAAAGGCATATGGATGAGTATATGATGGGAAGGGTTTAGAGGGATATGGGCTGGGTGCTGGCAGGTGGGACTAGATTGAGTTGGGATATCTGGTCGGCATGGACGGGTTGTACATGTTTCCGTGCTGTACATCTCTAAGACTTTAATTTAGCTGGATCATGCCACTTCCCATTCACTGTGTTAGGTGTGTGGAATGTACTGCCACCAGTGGTAGTCGAGTCAGATACATTAGGGACACTAAAGCAACTCTTGGATAGACTCATGGATGATCGTAAAGTGAAGGGTATGTAGGTTAGTTTGATTTTAGAGTAGCATAAACGGTCAGCACAACATCAAGGGCAGAAGGGCCTGTACTGTGCTGTTCAATGGTTTTGTGTAAATACATAGAAGTAGCAACAGGAAAGCATGATATTTCGTCATAACACAAAAGGATATGGACAAGTGCAGGAAATGGGGATTAGTGCACTTTTAGTGGTAGTTATGTCAATGAAGACTCGATGGGCTAAAGGGCCTTTTTTGCACTTTATCAATCTATGAATTGGCCCAAACTGTCAGATCAGCATTTACCCCCAAATGAGCAATTGGTTTGACCAATTTTAACCAGCTGTTCCCAAATCTAGTTTTTGTTTTGGGGGTGGGGCATGCAGTGAACATCTTGACAAAACCATTTCCAATTCACTTCCACCATACAAAACTAAAATACATCTGCTTCCTAACTCCTGGCAGATCAAAGATTAATTGGTGTAAACACATTTGTTTGTAATATCTGCAGTATTAGGTACTGTACCTTATAAAAGATAGCTATTGTTTGACATAATGGGTGGTGCACTGCCTTTAACCTAGAGAAGGGGAAAGAGGGGAACATGGCCCAGATCTCTCCCATGCTCAAAAATATGAATAATATAAAGAAATAGTTTAACTCCACTGTGAGTTCAAACTTGGGTATAAGGTAAAGATGACTCGAGCCAAGTTAGAAGAGTATCTTTGCTTGCATTTTAACTGTAATCGCACTGCTATATCAAAGTCTTCCATGTGATTTACCATTTGTCTGGTATGCTGCGATCCATAGAATCAATCAGGCTAAATGGTTTATCGCCAGCATACCTCCATGGCTGCAGATAGCTCAACCACGTTTCCAAAACCTGCAGAGAAAAACTGAACTATTAAAAAGAGGACAGGCAAACATTAAAAACTGAACCCTGTTTCCAAAGAATCTTTTGAGTGTAAAATCACCTGGCTGTATGATTATAAGTTTTGAACTTTAAGTTGGATTGTGTCTGAAAATTGAAGCTATCAAGCAGGTTCATCACAATGAAATCATAACTTGTTGCTGTACTGGTGATGGCAGCAGAATTAACAGCATTACACTGGCACAGTAACACTGTCATTCTACACAGCAAGTGGTCCCTGATTTACAAATGTATTCCTGTGCAGGGTGAAATTTTAAAGATCCATCAAAGGAACATTGCCTGTAATTACTAACAGCTATATCGCTTTGCTTTGTTTTCCAACTTGTGTCCAAATCGATTTGTGAATGGACTGAAGAAAAGAATCCATTTGCAACCCAGGGACTGCCTGTCCATTGGCAGCAATTCACTCAACACAGACAAAGGTTATATTGCGGTCTGCCAGAGCACAAGTAGTTCAAAAAATGTTTTCATGATGATCTGGACTTTGTCCGATATTGTAAAACAGCTGATAGCCTTGGTCAAAGTTGGGATTTAAGGAGGGTCTTGAAGGTGGAGAAGCAAAAGGATAGAGGAAAGGAGGTTCATCATTTGAGGGCAGAACTACAAATGGTGCCGATAGATGGGAAAGAGAGGGCTAAGAGGTCTTGGGAAATTTTAGGGCTGGAGAAAACTTGGAGGTGAGAAGACAAGGATGAGAATTCAAGTTCGATCTTGGCTAATCATACTTCAAAATTCAGTCAACCACTTGTCGTTAAATCATTTCAGTCTGGGTCATTAAGTATGATCAAGCCTGAGATAGGTTTTTAATCAGTAAGGGAATCAAGGGTGATGAAGAAAAGACAAGGAAATGGAGCTGAGGATTATCAGATCAGCCATGACCTCAATAAATGGCAGAGCAGACTTGATGGGCTGAATGGCCTAATGCTGCTCCCATTTCATATGGTGTGTTGAAATTCAGTTTCTAGCATTGGAACACAGCAACAGTAGAGCACGGCAAACATCCCTACTGCTCAATCTAGTGTCAGTTACTGTGCTTTGAGGAGCTCAACATAATTCCAACTTTTATAGGCAGTTCTGAGGTACATAATAAAAACATGCAGTGCTCAGTTGCAACATACCGCTCTAAAGGAGGCATCCAGAGGCCAGTGACTGAAACATTGTTGCAGGAACACATACAACTTCTGCTGAAGAAAGCATGAAATCACAGCTCTGCAAGAAAATCAAAGCAAATTATTTTCACATTAACTAAGCAGTCATGTGCAAGAAATGGAGAAAAACTGCTTCACAGAATCTTAATTTTCATGATCAATTGGTGTAATTCAGCCTGTAACTTCCTCCAACCCACAGCAGGAGCCACACGATAAAGAACAGCAATGTACTAAAACAGCAAACAACTCATCTACATTTACTACTGTCATTCACCTCTTAGACACACTCGGGTACACACAGAGGAATAGATATGAACAGTTTAGTCGACCTTTCAGTCCAAGTCATCCTTGTCGACCAGATATCCTAAGTTAATCTAGTTCCATTTGCCTGCATTGGGCCCATATCCCTCTAAACCTTTCCTATTCATATACACATCCAGATGCCTTTTAAAATGTTTTAATTGTATTGGCCTCTGATACCACCTCTGGCAGCGCATTGCATACATGCACATTCCATATCTGCGTGAAAATGTTGCCCCTCAGGTCCCTTTTAAGTTTTTTTCCCTTTCAGCTTAAACCTGTGACTTCTAACTTTGGAATCCCCTATCCTGGGGAAAAGATCTGTCTATTCACCCTATCCATGGCCTTCATGATTTTATAAACCTCCACAACATCGCCCGTCAGCCTACAATGCTGCAGGGAAAAGAGCCCGAGCCTATTCACCCTCTCCCAAAAGCCCAAACCTTGCAACTATGGATCTTTGTACATCGTCTCTAAAGCCTTTCAAGTTTCACAACATCTTTCCTACAGCAGGGGATCCAGAACTGAACGTCATATTCCAAACATGGCCTAACCAATGTCCTGTAAGCCGCAATATGACCTCCCAACTCCTATACTCAGTACACTGACCAATTAAGGCAAGCGTAGCAAATGCCCTCCACTATCCTGTCTATCTGCAATTCTGCTTTCAAGGATGTACGAAGCTGCACCCCATGGTGTCTTTATTCAATAACACGCTCCAGGTCCTTACTATTAAGTGTATAAGTCCTGCCCTGATTTTTCCTACCAAAATGCAGCACCTCATATATATCTAAATTTGACTCCATCTACCAATCCTTTGCCCATTTGCCCATCTGATCGAAGTCCTGTTGCACTCTGAGGTAACCTTCTTCACTGTTTACTACAGCACCAATTTAGGTGTCATGTGTAAACTTGCTAACCATACCTTGAACATTCATATTCAAATCATTTATGTGAATGACAAAAAGCAGTGGATTCAGCATTAATTTTTACGGCACATTGCTGGTCACAACCCGAAAAGCAACCACCACTGTCTGTGCCGCAGAGGAGACTGCTACGTAAGAGCCCATGGTGTTAGGAGCAAGATACTGGCATCGATACAGGATTGGCTGACTGGCAGAAAGCATAGAGCAGGGATAACGGGGTTTTTTTCAGGAAGGCAGCCAGCAACTAGTAAGTTCCAGAGGGATTGATGTTGGGACCACAACTATTCACGTTATACATTAACAGTCTGGACGAAAAATTGAGGGATTGTTGCTAAGATTGCAGATGACAGAAAGGTAGGTGGATGACAGGAAATGGGGATGCTGCAGATGGACTTGGGACAGGTTGAAAAGTGGGCAAAGAAGTGGCAGATGGAATACAATGGGGCAAGGTGTGAGGTTATGCACATTGGTAGGAAGAATAGAGGGATAGAATACTTTCAAAATGGGGAAAGGCTTTGGAAATCTGAAGCACAATGGAACTTAAGACTCCTAGCTCTAAATTCTCTTAAGGTCAATAAGCAGGTTCAGTTGGCACTTTTGAAGGCAAATGCACTGTTAGCATTCATTTAAAAGAATACATGAGAAGGGATGGATTGCTGAGGATGCATAAGGTCCTGGTCAGTCCGCATTTGAATATTGAGTGTAGATTTGGGCCCTGTATCTATAGGCTAGCCTTGTTGGGTGTCCAGAGGCAGCTCCCGCTGCTTCAAAGAAGGATGCCATGGATGAATTACAAGTGTCCTTGGGGGTGGAGGTGGGGAGAGAATGAGGAAGGACAGACAGAGAATGATGGTTCATCAGTGACCATCTATCAGAAAGCAATGTCCTTTGTGGTTGAACAGCTGATGAGAAAACAAGCAGCAGTGCTTTCAGGAAGGCAGACTGTTTGGAAAAGGGTGAGGAGTAAAGATAAATCACTCTCCTAATGGTCCCTTAACACATGAGGAGCGAGTTCCCTAACTCGCTCCGCACAGAACGAGTTAGGGAACTGGAACTGGAGTTGGATGAACTGAGGATTATTCGAGAGGCTGAGAAGGTGATAGATAGAAGCTACAGGGACATAGTTACGCCAGAGAACAGAGGTAGCAGGGTAACAGTTAGAGGTGGGACGGGGAGGAAGCAGGCAGTGCAGGGATCCCCTGTGGTCATTCCCCTAAACAATAAGTATACCGCTTTGGATACTGGTGGGGGGGGACAG
>NC_057734.1:52540153-52543875 GCF_004010195.1 Chiloscyllium plagiosum
TTTCTCACGCAGAGGGTGGTGTGTGTATGGAATGAGCTGCCAGAGGATGTGGTGGAGGCTGGTACAATTGCAACATTTAAGAGGCATTTGAATGGGTATATGAATAGGAAGGGTTTGGAGGGATATGGGCTGGGTGATGGCAGGTGGGACGAGATTGGGTTGGGATATCTGGTCGGCATGGACAGGTTGGACCGAAGGGTCTGTTTCCATGCTGTACATCTCTATGACGCTACTGATCAGTGCAGGACCTGATCTAAAGTATTTAATAACATCCGCTGGAAGTAGACTCATGACTCTCTCATTGGGAGAACTTGATGCTGACTTAGGCAACACCAAATAGAATTACTTAGGAGCACAGGTTCCACAGGAACAGGTAATTTAGCACCTTCAGCCTGTCCACCATTCAGTGAGATCATGATTGATACTTGTCTTCTCCCATATCAATCAATTCCTTCAATTTACAATTGATCACGCATATCAACTATCCACCCAAGAGAGTTCTACATTTCTCCTACCATTTCTTTGAAGAAATATTTCCTAATTCAATCCATGAAAGGTCTCGCTCTCAATGTTAGGCAGTGCCTAGTCCTTAACTCACCAAAAAGCAGTTCCTCACCATCTAACCTATTTCCCTTAATATCCTGAAATCAAATTATCCTTCACTAATTCCAAATTTTGAAGCAATACAAGCCCAGCTTATTTAATTACTTGCAAAATACTGCTTTGTAAATTAATTTTTAGAGTCCACACAACTGTCTGGTAAATCTATGATCCACTTTCAATGCATTTAAAGATGCTTGCAGCACCATAGGTGTGGTCTAACTGAGGCTTTGTGCAGCAGCATGACTTTTATTTCCTTGTCTTTAAGGTACAAAGTCCAGCAATCCATTAACCTTCTCATGCTCTGCGACTGTTGAGAACCTTTTTCATACATGTATATCTTCACCTCCACACCCCAACACATCTTCGCCAAAATCCCAAATCCCAACAAAGTATTTTTGAACTCCACCATTTCTAACTTTTCATCATTTAAAGGGTACCTAACTTTTTATGGTTGAATGATTTTACATGCACATTTGCTGCATTTTTGTTTGCATGCAATCATTCAAAGTTCCCTTGTAATTTTATGTTTCCATCTGCATTTTCACTAAATTGTCTGTCTTTGTGCCATCAGCAAACTTGGACATGTGGCTTTTAATGCCACCATCAATAATAACAGTACAATATTTGGATATCATCACAGAGATTCTTGCTGGACATGAGTTACATCCTGCCATTTGAGGTAACTGCCCACTATCTCCACTCAGTCTCTATTTCAGTCAGACTGAAATCTTCAGAAATACACAATTCATAAAAAGAGATGACTAACCTCTTGAATTCCTCCAGTGGACTCGCAGTGTGAGAATGAGTTGAAGGTGAAGGCAAGGCTTGCTCTGGTTTTAGGCTATTGGAGAAACAGTGGAGGTGCTTGACCAGTAGCCTCACCATGAGCACATGCTCCTCTGTTGGAGTGAAGGGTTCCTATCAAATATAGAACAGATGTCAGAAAACGCAGAGAGCATGCAGAATCGTAATTCAATGCTAAGACAGTAACTTAATGTAAGGATCAACTTAATTAAATGGATCTCCTACTCAGGACCATTTTTGACTGATCTCACATCTAACCTGCACAATGACAATGGCAGAGTTAAATAATTAAACTAACATGCACCAAAAACAATAATTTATCACCTAACTCTGTTCACTCCACAAGAATAATTGCATGGTCACTGACTTTCCTCTCTTCTTGCTTCTTCCTAGAAGCATCAGAAATTGTTAAGTGGAAAATAGGCTGACTCCTGGGTCCTATCATCTACAAAGTGGCCTGCTCACACATCACTTCATCCAAATTCTCAGATCTTATTCAAAATAAACTCTCACTCGTGTGTAACAGGCTCATTCAGCCACAAGATCCCAGATTTCCTTTCTGATCTGTGAAATTAATAGATTTTGACCAGGATGACAGTCAGGGTTCATGATTGGAAGGTTCCTGTTTCTATGATGCTGTGGCTGCTGTTTGGGTTGTGAGAATGTGTGAACATCAAGTGCAAATAGCTGAGGATAAGGCTGCATTTTCAGCCTGTATCTAAATGGCCAACATTCACAATGTAGTTTCACAACTGAAAAGGGACCAATTAGTCAAGATGCTAGAGGAGGTTCAAGAGTCAGTAATTTCAGGGACCAAAGAGGGAAGGAAATCTAGTTAAAACTAAGCACAGGGAAACTGAGATAGTAAGGACTGCAGATGCTGGAAGTCAGAGTCGATAAAACGTGGTTGGAAATGTGTTGCTGGAAAAGCACAGCAGGTCAGGCAGCATCCAGGGAACAGGAGAATCGACGTTTCGGGCATAAGCCCTTCTTCCTGAAGGGAAGATTCTCCTGTTCCCTAGATGCTGCCTGACCTGCTGCGCTTTTCCAGCAACACATTTCCAGCTCTGATCTCTAGCATCTGCAGACCTTACTTTCTCCTCGATAAAACGTGGAGCTGGAAAGGCACAGGAGGTCAGACAACATCGGAATAGCAGGCAAGTCGACGTTTCGGGTTAGGACCCTTCATCAGGACTGGGTCACAGACACAGTCATCAGGGGTGAGGTTGGGGAAAGATAGTGTAATTCTTAACTGAAAAACACATCCAGTGACACAATGTCCAAATCCTGTTAACTGGGACATGCACTGGGAGACTGTGGACTATATGATTGGAGAAAATTGACAATGGGTGATCTGTACTATTAGCTCAGTGACTGTAAAGGGGGAAAAGGGACAATGAGGTACGAAAGATGACACTGAATAGAATGATGCTGAATGAGTCATTTTCTCAAAGAAGAACGTTAAGCATTGGATCAAATAATGAAAACAACACTGTTGCTTCAGCATAGCTCATTGAATGTTATTCTAGGACGGGATGCCTCTGCCTTTGCTCTGAATTGGCAAGTTTCATGCTGTTTATTTGTTAGCGTTTTTCTCTGGGTTCTGCTCCAAGCAATGGGGCTGGAATTTGCTCTGTTCTTTGACTCAATAACTATTTTCAGGACCAGCCTAGATGAGGAGCACAGTCTTTTACATATCAATTGGTCCAGCATTTTGACAGCACTTTCTCCACTAACAGTTTCACTTCAACATCCAAGGCTTGAAGGTCAAGCTGAAGCATCAAAAACAAAAAATACTGATCACATCGAGTTATGATATGGGAGACACCTGACTGCATCTGCTGCATCCCAGATAGGGTATAATAATGGTAATTCATTATAAATGTCACATTATATAACAGGGTATAATTCATATTACCTGGCAGAGGTGCAAACCCTTTCTGCAGATGCTGGCTATCATTTCAACCTTACCACAGGCAAGATGTTCTGATGTGAAGTCACAACAAACATTCCCATGCAATAAATCACCCACACCAAAAATAAAATTCACAGAAAATACTGAAATGAAAACATTTAAAGGCCAGGATTTGTCTTGGATCAACAAGGTGGTCACGGTGGCTCAGTGGTTAGCACTGCTGCCTCACAGTGCCAGGGACTTAGGTTCGATTCCAGTCTCAGGCGACTGTCCGTATGGAGTCTGCACACTCTCCCAGTGTCTCTGTGTGTTTCCTGTGGGTGCTCCAGTTTGCTCCCACAATCCAAAAATGTGCAGTTTAGATGGATTGGCCAGCTAAATTGCCCATAGTGTTCAGGGA
>NC_057734.1:52544212-52570600 GCF_004010195.1 Chiloscyllium plagiosum
GCTGGGGGTGTTTTCCCTGGAGCGTCAGAGGCTGAGGGGTGGCCTTTTAAAGGTTTACAAAATTATGAGGGGCATGGATAGGACAAATAGACAAGTCTTTTCCCTGGGGTCAGGGAGCCCAGAGCTAGAGGGCATAGGTTTAGGGTGAGAGGGGAAAGATATAAAAGAGACCGAAGGGGCAACTTTTTCACAAGAGGGTGGTATGTGTATGGAATGAGCTGCCAGAGGAAGTGGTGGAGGCTGGTACAATTGCAACATTTAAGAGGCATCTGGATGGGTATATGAATAGGAAGGGTTTGGAGGGATATGGGCCAGGTGCTGGCAGGTGGGACTAGATTAGGTTGGGATATCTGGTCGGCACGGACAGGTTGGACCGAAGGGTCTGTTTCCGTGCTGTACATCTCTGTGACCATGACTCTATGCTGTATTTATTAACAGCCCGTAACTAAAGTAATCCAAGAGAAATGCTGAATTGAAACATCTACAATAGTAGAATGCTAACACACCACAAAGAAAGCCACATGGTAAATGGGCTTTTAACCAAGGCAACTTGTAAATGAAACACTTCATACATGGCAAAACAACAGAACTTTGGTAAAATAAAGTAATCCTCAAAATTTTAGTGCCAAAAGATGATTTTTTTTTTAGTAGATAGAAACAAAGACTGGTCTCATCCAGCCTTGAGAGTTTCTATGTTTCCAAGTGTAGCTCTCTTGGGTACTTATCTTGCAAGCATCCAAACTATAATTCCTCATAACCTCACACACTTAGATCTTGAAGGTGGCAGGAGAAATTGAGAGATGGTCAGTAAAGCATATAAGAGCGGGTTTTGAGAAGATTTGTAGCTCAGGTTGAGGTTTTGGATGTAGGTTTGCTCGCTGAGCGGCAAGGTTCATTTCCAGATGTTTTGTTACTCTACTAGGTAACATCTTCAGTGGACCCCAGGCAAAGAAACGCTGAAAATTCCTGTTTTCTATTTATGTTTCTTTGGGTTGGTAATGTCATTTCCTGTGATGAAGTCACTTCCTGTTCCTTTTCTCAGGGGGTGGTAGATGGGGTCTAACTCGATGCGTTTGTTGATAGAGTTCTAGTTGGAACACTATGCTTCTAGGAATTCTCGCGCGTGTCTTTGTTTGGCTTGTGCTAGGATGGATGTGAGTGGTGCTGGAAATGCACAGCAGTTCAGGCAGCATCAGAGGAGCAGTAAAATCGATGTTTCGGGCAAAAGATGTGTTGGCTCAGCCGAAGTGGTGTCCTTCCTCATCCGTATGTGAGGATACTAGTGAGAGAGGGTCATGTCTTTTTGTAGCTAGTTGGTGTTCATGTATCCTGGTGGCTAGTTTTCCGCCTGTTTGTCCAATGTAGTGTTTGTTACAGTCCTTGCACGGTATTTTGTAAATGACATTAGTTTTGCTCATTGTCTGTATAGGGTCTTTCAAGTTCATTAGCTGCTGTTTTAGTGTGTTGCTGGTTTTGTGGGCTACCATGATGCCAAGGGGTCGGAGTAGTCTGGCAGTCATTTCTGAGATGTCTTTGATGTAGGGCAGAGTGGCTAAGGTTTCTGGACATGTTTTGTCTGTTTGCTTGGGTTTGTTGCTGAGAAATCAGCAGACTGTATTCATTGGGTACCCATTCGTTTTGAATACATGTCCAGAAACTCTAGCCACTCTTCGCCTGAGGCCCACTGAAGATGTTACCTAGTAAGGTAACGAAATGTCTGGAAATGAACCTTGCAGCTCAGCGAGCAAACCTACACCCAAAAGTATATAAGACCTTGATTTCATAGATAAGAGGTGCAGGTAACACAAGAAAAGTGGTGCTGAACCTTAAGAAAGCTTTGATTTAAACCACAACTGGAATATTGCGTCCAGTTCTGGTCATACTTAAGGAAGGATATGAGGGTCTTTGACAGAGTGCAGAGGAGGAGATTTATCAGAATGGTTTCAAGGATCGGGGGTGGAAGTTTAGTTATAAAGTTAGGTTGTAGAAGCTGGGATTGTTTTCTCTTGGAGCAGGGATTTGACAGAGGTACACAAGATTAAGACAGGCTTTGATAAGGCAGACAATGAAAACCTGTTCCCATTAGCTAGAGCCATAAATTTAAGGTTTTGGTTAAGAAATCGGATGGGGAATCTAAGAACAATTGTTTTTATGCAGCACAGCAAGTGGTAATAGCTTCAAATTTCCTGCCTGTGAGGACAGCAGAAGTGGAGGTGATAGTGATTTCAATGGAGAATTGGATGGGCACTCGAGGGAAATAAACCTCGAGGCACTGGTGATGCAGGATTACACAAATACAGCAAGGGAATAGGATGGATTGGAGAACCAGGGGCTGAAGTCTTTCCTCTATGTGATAATGACCATTTATTTAGGTTCCCTCACTTAACAATTCCAAACCAGTCACACACTGCATAATGTTCCTTGACTGAAGCGTGAATCGATTTGTCGAAGTATGAAGCTGATGCTGGCTAAGGCACTATGTATTGCCCATTCTCAATTGTCCTGGAGAACATGGTAGGAATGCACTGCCTTGAATTACTGCAGTCCCAGTAATGCAGGTATACCCACAGGAGTATTCACTGCTGTTAGGGAGGGAATTCCAAGATTTTCACCTAGCAATAGGGCAGGAACAATGTGATTCCAAACAGGTTGATGCATGGCTTGAACCAGAACTTGAAGGTCATGGTGTTCCCTTGCACTTATTTTCCTGGTTTCCTAGATAATAGAGGTTGTGGGTTGGGAAAGTGCAATTGAAAGAGTCTTATCTACAAGCCCTGCTCTTCAAAATAGCACATGAGCATTTTTACATCTACCTGAGGGGCATAAGCTTCCCTTGATTGGTAACAGCATAAGTTTTTGATAAGTTGTTTTGATTCTAAATGTCCAGTACTGCTCTGTTCTCCAATAGCATGATCTGGCTCCATATACTTCTGAACAGGTTCCAACACAAAATACAGGCTCTTATATTGTCTTAATTTGATGGCCCTTTTCCTCTCTTTCCAATCGCTCAGGAGTTTCAGTTAGTCTCAGCCGGACTCTCCCGCTTAATGTCTTCCTCCATCATCTAACTTTTCTTCGGGTCTCATCCACTCAATGAAAAATAATTGTAATTTTTTTTTTAAAAGGGAGCATTTTCTAATGTCCCTCTCAAATAAAATCAACAATTTACACCTCTCGATGAAGCTTCTTGTAATATTTCATTAATTGAATCTCAAAGATTAAGAGTCCTTGTTCGTCTTCTGCCTGACCCTGTCCAATAGCTAGAGACAGTAAGGCAGGAAAGTATTCAGTCAATGTATTGGGTTTCGGACAGCACAGAGAGCCAACTGCTGTTAAAGAGAAGAGTTTTAAGCATCAGGAAGGAAACCAAGGTCCTGGTAAGCAGCATCAATGGGAAAGCGAATCTACAGGAGACAGCAAGGCCATGAAATGGGATTAATTATTTAAAAGCATGTTACTTAGCAGATGCTTCTTCAACACATTTTTCTTGCAAGAGTCTCTTGTCCTTCAGTGACCAAATAGTAGCATTTTACAATGTGACACAAATTGATGCAAAGCCGTAGCTTAAGTAACTGGTCTCATTTCACAGTATCACAGGCCCACAATCATCAGGCTTGTGCACTTAGTACCTGATTGACAGCCTCAGTTAAGAGTCCCATCATGGGACAATCTACTTCCTGAAACATAGCAGACACTGCCCTGTACCCAGGAGTCGCTGATTGACACTATTGGATAGCATAGATTCTCAGTTT
Organism: Chiloscyllium plagiosum; assembly: GCF_004010195.1. Classification (NCBI taxonomy): domain Eukaryota; kingdom Metazoa; phylum Chordata; class Chondrichthyes; order Orectolobiformes; family Hemiscylliidae; genus Chiloscyllium; species Chiloscyllium plagiosum. The sequence goes on from NC_057734.1 coordinate 52,547,965, forward strand.
TACCATGTGGCTGACAAGATTAAATTAAGACACCAAAAATTAAAATAAAAAGGTACTTGGTAAGTGTGGAAGGTGCCATGGCCAGGCAGTGGTGATGCAGAGTTGTACTGAGTACTGCAAATACCGAGGCGGTACTGTAGCACTTCCAACTGGGGTTAGCATCCAAAAATAAGACAACACAAAGGGAAAGCATTAACCGAGAGAGAGAGAGAGAGAGAGAGAGAGAGAGAAACATTATAAACACAGCAAAATCAACATTTAAACATTCATTCATTGCTAACATGTACATCATTAACCCCTTTATTGCCAAACTCCAGCTTCTAAAAGCACTACTAAAAAAACTAGCAGTTTTTACAGCCACTGGATCAAATGAGATTGAAAGTCAATAATGGTATCAGGTGTCAGATAAAGTCAATAGGCAGCAGATTGGAATGATGCCCAATGACCAAGCAGAACATTGTACTGATGTGGGCTTTAAAAGTGAGATCATTGCAATAGCGAAACAAACTATTGCTCCCAGGCCAACTTCAAGAACCAGGAGCTATGTCAGTGCTGATCAAGTTCAATCAACAATGCTCCTCTGCATAACAACACACTCAGGATAAGGCCAGCACAGTTCAGATACAGAGTAAACTGCCCTCTACAGTGCTCAATAAGTCAATAGATTCAGACTATAATCAGATTGCAAGCAGGGGTTTCAATTTCATGTGGGGTCCATCAGTGAGATCAATCACCTGTCCCATATCTGGTACCAGGACAACATCAAGGCACTAATATTTGCAAATGAACCACACTTTAAGCATGGAAATAAAACTGTTTTTAAGTGACTGAGTACAAAGACCTCTGCAGCATTTAATGAGGGACATCATTTCATGATAAATTTCATAAAAGTATAGAATAGCATAAAAGGCAGGCACAACATCGAAGGCTGAAGGGCCTGTACTGTGCTGTATTGTTCTATGTTCAAAAATGTTTCACTCTTGAGCACAACATCCCTCACCTTTAAGTGCCCAAGGAGAAACATTTTGCAGAATTACTCTGCAGTCTCGAGCTTTAGATTTGCAGATTTGTTTTTGGACATTGTCTGCTGGCATTGACCAAGCACTGAATGGCAGTTAGGAGGGTTGATACAATGGCCGATACAAATATGAAACACTGAGTAGTACAGTGCAAGAACATAATCAATTTACCATTAATTCTGAAATACACATTTTTAGTCAATGCAGCGTTACCAAAGTCACAGAAGCTGCCCAGAAGTAACCAAAGCAAGCAGTAGTGTTGTCACTGGGTTCCGAGTGTAGTTTAGCATTGGGTATTTGAAATTTTCACGTCTGGTTGAACTAAAAACATGCACATATTTCTAAAATTGTTAAATAAACCGAGTCACAACACTGCAATAGGTTATATCATGTTAACCCTTTTGAATTCTGAAGGACACTCAGCTTTTGAAATATTTGTCTCATCTTTGGCCCATATATGAAAAGCTAAACATTTAGTCAGCTTAGTTCCCAGCAATTAGTGCAGTGGTGTGCTCTATAGTGGGTCAGCTGGATACAGCTTAAAACAGAACAGCCGAGCTGTAAATGTAACCCATCAGTCAGCCGAGGTCACTGATGGTTTGAAATAGAGGCAGAGAACCATCTTCTCAAAAGAACAGAATTATGAAAAGTAGATGACTGCTGAGGCAGACCCTCATCCTCAAAAAGGTTAACTTGAGTTAGTGGGTTTCAAAGTGAATACCTGTGGCCCTGGCTTGCAATGCCCCGAATGTACAAGGCAGTCAGAATCAGAGCGGAGACGATCAAGATGGCGAGGGGGGAGAAAAAAAGAAAATAATGTAGAAGCATAACGCACATGCACCCAAAGCATCAAATCGACACAACATGCAAAGCTGGAGCAGAGCTCTAAAGTGCGGTCAAACTAAATGGTCACCCTCAGATTTAAAAACTCCATCCTGGGCACACTGGGAGTTTCAGGATAACATGAATATGCCAATGGGAGCTCTGGTCCACAAAATGAAGCACAAATTTTAAAAACAAGCCATTTCAATCCAGTACACCCAGCATTTGATCCACAGCCATAATTCCAAGCAATGACTCTGCTTCAGGGGTGTGGTCAAGGAGTAATTGGAATGTTAGAATTTACTCATGAAATCTCTGAAATCAAATCATAATACTGTAGGCTATCAAAAACAAATTACTTCAATACTTAATTTTAAAAAGTGCCTAAAAAGTGGAGTGGGGAACAGAGTAAAATGCTTCTCCTACAAGTACCCCTTGAAGTCTCACACCATTCTTAATTAGATCAGAGTCACTGGTCAAAATCTTGGAACTCTCTCCCTGACAGCAATGGGGATGTTCCTACACAACATGGACTTCAGTGGTTCATTAGGGCAGCTCAATACCGCCCTAAGTGCCATAACTCCTGACCTGATCAACAATGTCGCATCCCAAGAGAGATTACAAGAAAATTTAAATTTCACAATAAACCAAAGTGAGGTTGAGTCTATTCCCAGTGGTCAGGAACCATGTTGGAAGCACCCCTTTAGAGCCTGAAACACAAATCAGTTTCAATGAAGCAGCAGATTAAAAATCAGGGGCTTGCAGGTTAAATCTAGATTAGTAAACCAGTTTCAACTTTATAACTGCAGTCCGCTGAAGCCCACATATAGCACTCAAGACAAGTGATAAAGCAGTTAAACCAGTTCATCAGAAAGCATAAGAAAAATATGGGAGCACATACCTTGACATGGGGAGACTGCATTTTCTGATACAATTCCAGTGAATAATGGTGAAGCCACATTTCAATGAAAATCTGTGAACAAACAATAGAAAAGTAAAAGGTAAAAAGCATTTAGCCCACCTCTCCCGTACCAACTCTTGCATCCAAACCCCTCCCTCCTCCAGCTCAACCCTTTCATCCTCGTGTTTCAAAAGCCCTGCCCCCCCCACACACACATTTTGGCAGTGACTCAAATGCCCATCAAGTAAGTTATTTGAAATTTTCTAAAATTTCTGAATGCATCAATCTTCCGGGGGTTTTAACGGGTTAAATGTAGTTTCCTCTGCTTGTACTTGTCTGGTATATTTGACAATATTTTAATCAACAAGACTCTCTAAGGCTGTGCAGCAACTCCAGCTTACCCCGATGACCAATAATTTCTGCCTCAATCACCTCCTTGATGCTGACAGCTCTCATTAGGGTCAAGAATGTTTGCTCAGCCTAACCCCTGTTCATTCATGCCTTTCCTTGAATTGCAGAACATGCTGCTCTTTGGAGCACAGCATTACATCATATGTTCACCCAAAGCGAAATAAATGGGAGAAAGCAGAAGGCAAGCAAAGAGGAATCGTCTTTGTCACTCCCTGTCAGCTTTCTGAAATTCATTTCAATATGGAGCCAAACAAAAATACAAGACAGTGAAGTAATCATGCAAAATGTAGAGCAAGGCACAAAACAACTCGACTCAGCACCATGGCTTTTCTGGCTGAGAGATCAAGCCTGACCAATTAAACATGGACAAGGGGATTCAATTGAACGATTGACAGGTAAAACATTGAGTAATGGGAGGCCTTTAAAAGAGCAGATAACTTGAGTAATGACTTGGGGCATTCTCATGAGCTGGAAAGAAAGGACATTGAAAGCTAAAGTCCCCTGGATGACTGAAGGCAAAAATTAAAATCTAAGTTAAAAGATGTTTATGAACAATGCCAGGTTCATTATTTCAAAGAAAATCAAGCTCAATACAAAGAGGGGAACTGAGAAACAAAAAAGGAGCAAGAATGACAGTCTAAGAAACTAGGTTAGTGGGCAACCTAACAAAATGATTATAACTGATCATCAGGTAAAAAGATTAGTCAAAAGAAGAGTCAAAATGGGAACCAAAAAGGTAATGACTTTGTGGAGATGGATGGCACAGCTGAGATTCCAAATGAGCATTCACATCTGCCTTCACAAAAAAAGAGGTTACAATCAATGTAGTTATGAAGAGGCAGCAGAGAAATTGAATAGGACAGGAATCACCGAACAGAAGGTGATTAAAAAGCCCTCAGGATAGAAAAGGAGCTTCAGCTACTGAAAGGAGTATCAGAGGAAAACACCCCTGTTTCACAGAGAAAATGATTAACCTATAAAATGACAGGTCAGTCAGCTTAATGTTCGTGGTGGGGAAACTTCAAGATAATATCTGGCACTATATTAATTCATATTTGTAAATATTTGGGTGAATAAAAAGCTAACATAGATTTACTTAATGTAAACTGTATTTGACAAACTTGAGCTCTTAGATAACAGTGGATGAGAACAGTCTAAGGTGCAGTTGTATATGTGGATTGTCATGAAGTACAGCATGACCATTTTGTTTTCAAAATTGAAGCCTTTGGGACTAAAGGGACAAGTACAGGTATATACTAAACTGTCTAATAGTTATAGATAAACTAGTGAACAGTCATCGCAGAAGAAGACACAGAAAACCAACCAACTGAAGATCATCAGTGGATTTAGCAATGTGGTTCAATGATGTTTGCTAGAAGCTATGAATTTACATACCCAGGACAAAGTAACATAACCAGGCATTGTGCCCTTTTTTGGATTAAACAAAGCCTGGGGAAGCCAAAATAGAAACGAAAGATACCAATGTAGAAAGCAAATATGCGGCTAGCAGTAAATAAAGTCCTGGTACAAGAAGTGTTAAAAAAGATTAGTCTGAAGGTTGTATATCTGAATGCATGGCAAACTCAGTAAAGGACAGAAATTAATAGCACACATAGTTGTAAACATGTATAATATGATTACACCTACACAGTCATGCTCCCACATGCGACTAAGGCTGGGAAGTGAACATCCAAGGGAAGGACAGGAAACAAAAAAAATGAGTGGTGCTGTGAAAGATTAAACGGTGAGAAAGGTTACGAAACAACAAGAGGTGAAAAACATTAGTCGGAGTTGTCATTTGGCCTCCAAACAGAAGTGATATGGTGGGTTATGGCATTAAATTAAATCATTGAATATATTTTTCAAAAGCAGCAAATACATTTCTAGAGGCTGACAATGTCAAACAACAAGGAGTGAGAACAGGAGTCTATCACGGAGACTGAGACTGAGCCATGACCATACTGAATGTCAAGTGAGCTAGATGGGCTGAATGGTTCTGCTTCTACTCCTGTTCCGATATTCTATGTTTCTAATAAGTTCCTGACGTATTCTCCATAATGGGTCTTGATCAATCAAAACTGACTGGCTAACCAATCAGCCCCCTTTTCTCAGACAGTATAAATTGTTGCTCCTTTTGTAATTTGATATTCTTGCGCTCAACAGTTTGCTTCTCAACAATGTTAAAGGTCTGTGCAACCACATGACTGTTCAAATGTTGTGTTTAAGATCAGACCAAAATTTTAGTGGTGTCATTCAAGCATCAGTATAGGACAACTATTTTTACAAATATATAAACATGATCTGAACTTGGATATATACAGAGTATAATTTCAAAGGTTGCAGATCACAAAAACCCAGAAATATCAGAAACATAAAGACAGACTGGTGAAATGGACAGAGATATGGATGAAATTTAATGCAGAGATATAAAATGATTGATTTTGGTCAGAAGGACTGGAAAACAATTTTCAACATGAACAAAGAGACCTATGAGTGAACACACACAAGTGTTAGGAGATGGTAGGACAAATCATGAAGGCTATCACAAGCTATAATGAATCCTTACCTTTGTAAATTGAGGCACTGTCATAGAGTCATAGAAAACTAAAGTACTGATGTGCACCAGTCAAAAACAACCATCTAACTATTTTAATTCTATTTTCAGGTACTTGGCTATAGCCTTGGTGTCTCAAGTGCACATCTAAACATTCAAGTGTTATGAGGGTTTTTGCCTCTACCCCTCTTACAGGCAGCAAGTTCCCGATTCTCACCACTCTTTGGGTGAAAATGTTTTTCTTCATATCCCCTTTAAACTTTCTGCCACTTAGATCTATACTGCTGGTTGGTGATCCCTCCATCAAGGGGAAATAGTTGCGTTCAACCTCATGAAGAGTTTCGAAAGAATAAATAAGGTCAGCATAAGGGTCCCACAGATGGGTCAGTAACCAGACAACATAGGTTTAAGGTGATTGGCAAGAGGACCAGAAATGACATGAGGCCAAAATATAATATACAATGAGTTATGATGATCTGGAGCACATTACTTTAAAGAGTAGTGGAAGCAGATCCAATAGCAATTTTCAAAAAGGGAACTGGATTAAAAATGGTATGAGGAGAAAGTGAGGACTGCAGATGCTGGAAATCAGAGCTGAAAATGTGTTGCTGGAAAAGCGCAGCAGGTCAGGCAGCATCCAAGGAGCAGGAGAATCGACGTTTCGGGCTTGAGCCCTTCTTCAGGAATCCTTCTTGAAGAAGGGCTCATGCCCGAAACGTCAATTCTCCTGCTCCTTGGATGCTGCCTGACCTGCTGCGCTTTTCCAGCAACACATTTTCAGTTAAAAATGGTATGAACTCATGTAAAGTAGAATTTTTGAATCAATTCTTTTAGGCCAGAAGTTATGGGGTCAACCTTTACATGGATAATATTTGAGGGATTGATAGGAGTGTTTGATTTGGACTCCAACTGGAATTTAAAAAAGCAACAGATAAAATAAACACTAACTCTGAAGAGTTAAACAATTATAACTTAAAATAGAGTCAAAGAGATGTACAGCAAGGAAATAGACCTTTCGGTTCAACTCGTACATGCCGACCAAATATCCCAACCTAATCTCTTCACATTTGCCAGCACTTGGCCCATATCCCTCTAAACCCTTCCTATTCATATACCCATCCAGATGCCTTTTAAAATGTTGAAATTGTGCCAGCCTCCACCACTTCCCTCTGGCAGCTCATTCCACACATGCACCACCCTCTGTGTGAAAATGTTTCCCCTCGAGTCCCTTTTATTTCTTTTCCCTCTCGCACTAAACTTATGCCCTCTAGTTCTGGACTCCCCTACCCCAGGGAAAAAAGACTTGTCTATTTATCATATCCATGCCCCTCATGATTTTATAAAGCTTACCTCAGCCTCTAATGCTCCAGGGAAAACATCCCCAGCCTATTCAGCCTCTCCCTGTAGCTCAAACCTTCCAACCATGGCAACATTCTTGCAAATCTTTTCTGAACCTTTCAAGTTTCACAACAACCTTCTGATAGGAGGGAGGCCAGAACTGCACCCAGCATTCCAAAAGTGGTCGAACCAACATCCTGTACAGCCGCAACATGGCCTCCAGACTCCTATATTCAATGCTCAGACCAATAAAGAAAAGCATACCAATCACCACCTTCACTATCCTATCTACCTGCAACTCCACTTTCAAGGAACTATGAACTTGCACTCCAAGGTCTTTGGTAAGGTCCTGGGGAGTGTTGCTGAACATTCAGTGTGCAAGTCCTGCTCTGATTTTCCTTTCCAAAATGCAACACCTGGCATTTACCTAGAATAGAATGAATTGAATCCCTAGTGTGGGAGCAGGCCATTTAGCCCATCCAGTCCATACCAACCCTCTGAAGAGTAACTGACCCAGACCCATTCCCCTACCCTATTACTCTACTTTTACCCCTGACTAATGCACCCAACCTACACATCCCTGAACATTACGGGGAATTTAGCTTAATCAATTCACCTAACCTGCACGTCTTTGGACTGTGGGAGGAAAGCGGAGCACCCGGAGGAAACACACGCAGACATGGGGAGAACGTGCAAACTCCACACAGACAGTCTCGCGAGCCTGGAATTGAACCTGGGTCCCTGGTGCTGTGAGGCAGCAATGCTAACCACTGACCCACCATGCTGCCCATTAAACTCCATTTGCCACTCCTCAGCCCATTAGTCCATCTGATCAAGATCCCAATTTACTCTGAGGTAATCTTCTTCGTTGTCCACTGCACCTCCAATTTTGGTGTCATCTGCAAGCCTAATGACTACATCTCCTATGTTCACATCCAAATCATTTGTATAAATGACAAAAGGCAGTGTATCCATCGCCGATCCTTGTGGCACACTGTTTTCCAGCCATCCCATTACCTGTGAACATCTGCCCCCAATCAACTTTTGAAAGTTCTTGCCTAATACCGTCAAAATTAGCCTTCCTCCAATTCAGAACTTCAACTTTTAGATCTGGTCTATCCTTTTGCATCACCATTTTAAAATTAATATAATCATGGTTGCTGACACCTCAGTCACCTGCCCTGCCTTCTTCCATCACACCCCACCCACCCCCCCAATAAAATGAGCTTATTCAGTATTACCAGTAATAACAAATGTTTTCATAATGAAGACTTCTTTCTCCCCCAAAGTAAAGGCAATGATTTAGAAAGACATAGAGGAACCACACAACGAGCAATCAAAGCAGCTTTTGTAAATCATTCAAACCCAGAGGGAGCAGGACATGGATCCCATGCAACGCTAATGAAAGAGGAGGTGCTAGCCAACAAACCAGATTTTTAAAAAGTCTGACGTAAATGGTAAAGGAAAAGCTAATGGAGCAACACTAGAAGCATTTGCAGTAAACTGTCTGAACTCGAGGCTGCTTGTATCAAGGAACTACGACACAAGCAGAACAGAACTACTGCTTACCTTGGAAGATGGACAGAAATAGGACAGCAAAGGAGAGAATTTCAGGAATACTATAAAGGCAAAGAGTACAGTTCTCTGTGCAAGGACACAACAATTAAAAGCATGTCCGAAAGAGAGAGAATAAGAAACAACATAAATCAAATGGCTTTAGTGGAGTTTATAGCAAAGGACAGGCCACCAGTGGTGTACCAAGAGTTGCAAAGAAAACATTGAGACAAACGCCTTACAAAATATTAGTTACTAGCACCCAAATGCTGTAGTGACAAAAACTGGGATGGATTAAAAAAAAACTGGATACAGGGCAGAAAGCAAATGTTATTGGTTACAAACTGTAAATTTGTCAATTTACTCTAATATAATAAGAGAAGCTGTGGATTCAGAGCGCATTGATATTTTACCTAATATACTTCCCATGCAAAGGGGACAAAAACAATGGCACGAAATAATTAATCATTATAACACAACCTGTCATTCATAATCTGTTCACTTCCATAATTCAAATAAATAAGAACAAAACAAGAGATTAATTACTAAAATTGTGCAGAACATAGGAGAAGTGGCCAGAATACCTGGTCAAAGTGACACAGACTTTCAAAGAGGAAATCAGTTGGAGAGGTTGAGGGAGGGGAGTTCCATTAGAATGCAGACAGCTAACAATGGTGTATATGATAGGGCTGGGGAGGAATGGTATACAGAATATCAAAAATAGAGTAACACAATATCTGTGCTTTTATCTACTTATGTACATCAATGGGCCCAGACTGATGGGTGAACTGGGACTTGGTGCAAATTTGGATTCAGACAAGAGAACTTTGGATGCATTTATGTTTACAGAGGATAGAAATGGGAATAACGCAGCCCAAAGTAACAAAGGAGTAGATCAAGGTTTCAAAAACATGCAGGAGGGAGGACTTAAGGTTGGGAGTTCAGCTTTCTGCTGAACAGTATCAAACTCTACAGCTTGATTTGCTGACACTTGATACTGACTCTGTTCGTAAGCAAACACAAACTGTCTGCAAACAAAGTCACATTCAATACTTTGACCAGGATAGCAATACAAAGCTCTGCAGCAAGGAAGACACCAAACTATTGATCATTACCTGAAGCAGTGTTTCAGATCTCCAGATTTCCTGAGCAGCTGGGTCTGTATTCACAGAAGGCTGATGTGAAATGTGGCGTTTCAGTAGGCTGGTGTGGGGCCCACCATAGGACGTGAATGGTACACTTGGTGTTCTGTATGAAGAGAATAAAAACAGATATTGAAGAAGGACACAATATCTTGGTAAACAAAATGTGCATTTTCTTCCCACTGATAAATGGTTTTGATAGTAAGTGGTTCAGCCAGATAAATTCTTAACAGTTTCCTGAATCAATTCCTGCTCAATAACATCAGCACTCTGTGGGTGAATACTGAGGGAGCTGGCTTACTGTGACAGAAAGAAAACAAACAGGAGAAAAGCATTTGGTATTCAAATGGATCCGTTTTTGTCCAATGTGTACAGGAGGGTTTCCTGACACAGTATGTCGAAGGGCCAACAAGAGGGGAGGCCACACTGGATCTGGTGCTTGGTAATGAACCAGGCCAAGTGTTTGATTTAGTTGTAGGTGAGCACTTTGGAGAAAGTGACCATAATTTAGTTACGTTTAGTTTAGCGATAGAAAGGGATAGGTACATGCCACACGTCAAGAGTAATCGATGGGGCAAGGGCAATTATAATGTGATTAGGCAAGAATTAAGATGCATAGAACGGGGTAGCAAAATGCAGGGGATGCAGACAATGGAAATGTGGAGCTGATTTAAGGAACAGATATTGTGTGTCCTTGATAGGTATGTCCCTGTCAGGTAGGGAGGTGGCAATAAGGTAAGGGAACCTTGGTTTACTACAGAAATTGCATCCCTTGTTAAGAAGGAGGTGGTTTATGTGTTGATGAGGCAAGATGGTTCAGATGAGGAGATGGAGAGTTACAGATCAGCTAGGAAGGATTTAAAGAGAGAGTTAAGACCAAAGAGAGGACACGTGCAGTCTTTAGCAAATAGAATAAAGGAGAATCCTAAATCTTTCAATAGGTATGTGAGGAATAAAAGGATGACTAGGGTAGGAATAGGGCCAGTCAAAGACAGAAGTGGGAAGTTAAGTGTGGACCCTGTAGAGATCGGAGAGGTGCTTAACGAACATTTCTTATTGGTTTTCACTCAGGAAATGGAGAATATTGTGGAGGAGAAGAATGAGGTAAGAGGTGGCACGATGGCTCAGTGGTTAGCATTGCTGCCTCATAGCACCAGGGACCCGGGTTCAATTCCAGTCTCGGGCAACTGTCTGTGTGGAGTTTGCACATTCTCCCCGTGTCTGCGTAGGTTTCCTCCGGGTGCTCCGATTTCCTCCCACAGTCCAAAGATGCGCAGATTAGGGGAATTGGCCATGCTAAATTGCCCATTGCGTGCATTAGTCAGGGGTAAATGTAGGGGAATGGGTCTGGGTGGGTTGCTCTTCAGAGGGTCGGTGTGAACTTGTTGGGTCGAAGGGAACTTGTTGGGTCGAAGGGAATCAAATCTACGAACAGGTGTTATCAATTCTAGAAGGAGTAAAAGTAGACAAATCCCCTGGGCCGGATGGGATTTATCCGAGGATTCTCTGGGAAGCTAGGGAGCAGATAGCAGAGCCTTTGACTTTGATATTTGAATCGTCATTGTCTACAGGTTTAGTATCAGAGGACTGAAGGATTACAAATGTTGTGCCCTTGTTCAAGAAGGGCAGTAGAGATGACCCAGGTCAGTATAGACCAGTGAGCCTTACTTCTGTTGTAGGAAAGATTTTGGAAAGGAATATAAGAGATAAGATTTATAATCACCTAGCAAGCAACAATTTGATTTCAGATAATCAACATGGTTTTAGTCAAGGGCAGGTCATGTCTCACAAACCTCTGACTTTTTTGAGGTGTCCAAGCATGTAGATGAGGGTAGGGCAGTTGACGTGATATACATGGACTTCAGTAAAGCCTTTGATAAGGTTCCATATGGTAGGCTGTTGGAGAAAATGCAGAGGCATGGGATTGAGGGTGATTTAGCAGTTTGGATTAGAAACTGGCTTTCTGAAAGAAGGCAGCGAGTGGCGGTTGATGGAAAATGTTCAGCCTGGAGTCTGGTTACTACTGGTGTGCCACAATCATCTTTTGGGACCACTGCTGTTTGTCATTTTTATAAATGACTTAGATGCAGGCATAGGTGGATGGATTAGTAAATTTGCAGACGACACTAAAGTCAGTGGAGTAGTGGACAGTTTGGAAGAATGTTACAGGTTGCTGGGGCATTTGGATAAACTGCAGGATTGGGCTGAGAGGTGGCAAATGGAGTTCAATGCCGCTAAATGAGAGGTGATGCACTTTGGGAAGAATAACAGGAATGCAGAGTACTGGGTCAATGGAAAGATTCTTGGTAGTGTGGATGTGCAGTTGGATTAGATTAGATTACTTAGTGTGGAAACAGGCCCTTCGACCCAACAAGTCCACACAGACCTGCCGAAGCACAACCCACCCCTACATTTACCCCTACACCTAACACTATGGGCCATTTAGCATGGCCAATTCATCTAACCTGCACATTTTTGGATTGTGGGAGGAAACCGGAGCACCCGGAGGAAACGCACACAGACACGGGGAGAATGTGCAAACTCCACACAGAGAGTCGGGAATTGAACCCAAGTCTCTGGCACTGTGAGGCAGCAGTGCTAACCACTGTGCCACCGTGCCGCCCCATTCTTGGAGTCCATGTACATAGCTCCCTGAAAGTTGCCACCCAGGTTGATAGTGCTGTTAAGGTGGTATACGGTGTGTGTTAGGTTTCATTGGTAGAGGGATTGAGTTCCAGAGCCACAATATCACACTGCAACTGTACAACCACTAGTGCGGCCACACTTGGAATATTGTGTACAGTTCTGGTCACCATATTTCAGGAAAGATGTGGATGCATTGGAAAAGGTGCAGAGGAGATTTACCAGAATGTTGCCTGGTCTGGAGGGCAGGTCTTATGAGGAAAGGCTGAGAGACTTGGGTCTGTTCTCATTAGAAAGAAGGCGGCTAAGAGGGGATTAGATAGAGACATACAAGATGATCAGAGGATTAGTTAGGGTAGACAGTGAAAGTTTTTTTCCTAGGATGATGATGTCAGCTTGTACGAGCGGGCATAACTACAAATTGAGGGGTGATAGATTTAAGACAGATGTCAGAGGCAGGTTCTTTACTCAGAGAGTGGTAAGGGCGTGGAATGCCCTACCTGCCAATGTAGTCAACTCAGCCACATTAGGCAGACTTAATCAATTCTTAGATAAGCACATGGATGATGTTGGGATAGCGTCGGGGAATGAGCTGTAAATAGTTCACAGGTCGACGCAACATCAAGGGTCAAAGGGCCTGTTCTGCGCCGTGTTGTTCTATGTAACTTCATCCCAGAATCCCCAATATAATTGCTAGTTAGAAAAACAAGCAGAAGTACCTTGGTGTTGGAGGAGAAACTGTTCCACATGCATTCAGGAATGGTGATGGTGGCACATTCCCCTCTGTAGGGAGAAAGTATTTCAGGTACCTGTCCACTATGACAAAATAGGCACTGTCTGAGGTGCTGAAGAGCTGACCGGATGAACAATTCTGTAACAAGAGTTGAGAGCAATATTAAGAGAACAAGATGCTTCCCACAAGAGCCTTGAAGATTTTGTGAAGCATTTTATCAGTCTATACCCAGCCCATGATCTCCCATGCAGTTCTGTGAAGTATTTGTGTCACTTGCTACTCCCAAAATGTAACATCCCCATTGAAACAATATTCTTGGTCCACATTTGCAACAGCTGAAAATGTGTTGCTGGAAAAGCGCAGCAGGTCAGGCAGCATCCAAGGAACAGGAGAATCAACGTTTCGGGCATAAGCCCTTCTTTCAGGAATGAGGAAAGTGTGTCCAGCAGGCTAAGATAAATGGTAGGGAGGAGGGACTTGGGGGAGGGGCATTGGAAATGCGATAGGTGGAAGGAGGTCAAGGTGAGGGTGATAGGCCGGAGTGGGGTGGGGCGGAGAGGTCAGGAAGAAGATTGCAGGTTAGGAAGGCGGTGCTGAGTTCGAGGGATTTGACTGAGACAAGGTGGGGGGAGGGGAAATGAGGAAACTGGAGAAATCTGAGTTCATCCCTTGTGGTTGGAGGGTTCCTAGGCGGAAGATGAGGCGCTCTTCCTCCAACCATCGTGTTGCTATGGTCTGGCGATGGAGGAGTCCAAGGACCTGCGTGTCCTTGGTGGAGTGGGAGGGGGAGTTGAAGTGTTGAGCCACGGGGTGGTTGGGTTGGTTGGTCCGGGTGTCCCAGAGGTGTTCACTCCACATTTGCAACAGCAAGTCTTAATATTGTAAATGAAATGAGAGCAAAAAAAGGTGAAGAGAGCTTTGAATAACAACTTATATTTATACTTTGATATGGGAAAAAATATCAAATAAACCTGTCACCAAATTACGTAAGCTGATATTAAGACTGATAATTAAAAGCTTATTTAAATAGATTTTAAGGAGTCTCTTAAAGGAGGAAAGTAAGGTGAAGAGACAGTTTCAAAGGAAAATTCCATACCTTGCATCCTCGCGATTGAAGGCTGGGTTGCACTAAAGAAACTGGGGTTATACAAGAGTTCAGAACTGGAGAAGCACAGAAAAAAAGTGCTTAAAACTCCTAATACTCTTTCACTGAGTTTCAAAACCATTCTGATATTACATGTATTTCGGAGAAAGAGGGGAAAAAGTTGGTAGATGCCAGATTGGCAGTGCTGTGGAACAGAGACAGAGCTGGCAATACTGAACTGAGAGATATTGGTCAAGCTAACTACAAGAATAGCATTCTGCAACAATTCATGTTGACCTGTCACATTATGGTTTAGATGCAATCATAACGTCAATTGGAATTTTGCATCCAACATTTTAATCATTATACATAATGATCACAATCTTACATTGATCTTGCACTTTAATTTTCTTTATCTGAGTCCTTTTCAAAGTGACAAATTCATTGGCATGGATTGAAATCACCAAGAGGTGGCCATGCTTTCTGTTGGCTAGGCAAAAGCTCTGTGTCAATAAACCTCGTGTCACTCTTTCCTCCTTCAAGATATTCCTTAAAACCGACCCCCTTGACCAAGTTTATAGCCTCCTGCCCTAATATCTCCTGCCGCTGGGTGTCAGATTTTGCTTTTTTACGTTCCTGTGAAGGTTCCTGGAATATTTTATGTTAAAGAAGTTAAATAAATGTTGTTTTTGAATGGTGAGAATATGGAATTTCTGCTCTGCCATACTGAGCAAGTGAGTCACTTTGCACAATTTATAAGGGGAAGCTAAGTAAAGACTGAAGAAGAATGGGAGGATATGTTAATGAGGGTGAGAAAAAGTACCACAACAATTCACAATGATACAGTAGAGTTCATGAAATAAAATGTTCTGAGGAACATTCTGAGGAACTTCACAAGATTTTTCAAACAAAATTTGACGCAAGGAAATAGGACAGTAACTAAATGTTTGGGCAATGAAATAGATTTTAAGCAATGTTTCCATGTTGAAGAGAGGTAGATGGTGAGGGGTTTAGGGAGAATGCTCCAGAGGCAAGGGCTCCGATAGCTAAAGCTATAACCAAGATGGTTCTGCAAATAAAATCAAGCAGAGGGAAATTCTGGATGGGCACAGGTATCCCAAAGCAGACAATATTACAGAGATCTGCTTTTTGGGTGAGCACCTTCAAAGTATGTGAAAATAAGGTTGAGTATTTTTAAAGTCAAGAACAGGAGCAGAGTCAATGAGAAGAGTTTTGAATGAGCTCAATTTATGTAATGTGGTAGGCTGAAAGATATTTAGGTTAATCAAATATGAAGAATTATCAAAACCATAGATTGAATAACAACTGTATATTGGGGACGGGGGTGAGGGGAGAGTTCGGTGGGAGATTGCATGCTGTTACAGAGATAAGGTGGAGGAAGATTACGTGATGCACAGCTATTTGAATAGATCTGATGAGGGGCTTCACTGAAACACATCGATGTTATAAATCTCAATTAGAATGGAACTGCCAAGACTTTATGGGATGAATCATTAGCCACAGGGTCAAGGTTACAACTTAGGCATCCCTGTCAGAGGCCAAACTGTTGGCAGTGGGTCAAACACCCAGGCAGCAGGCTCTCTCTGTCCTTTATCTAGTGCTGCTTCATATCCAGCAGTCTCAACTTACCCGCGGTGTGGTGAGGTGCATAGCAAAATTGAAGAAATAGTATTCAAAGGGATCTGGTTATGCAGTTAAGAATTGCCAACCATTTTTAAAAAAACCTGTGAAAGTTTTGATGGTTTATCGTACAGCTGTTCAAAATCCAATCCCAATGCTCCAAAGAAATTCACAGAACAAAGCGCACTAAATGTACCTTGCTACAACCTTTTAGTGTAATAAATGACTCCGTTTTCATGAAGAAAAAGAAACATCATTCTACGCAGTGAAAAGGAAGAGAATTATTCACCAGCAAAACTCGACACTTAATTGTCCTAACAGGATTTGGGTGAGTTCTATTTATTATCAAGTGTGAAAACTATGCATCAAATCTGCCAAACAGAGTTAGGGAATCAATATTTTAGGACAAGTTTAAACTAGTCTCACACTTGCAGCACTGAGTCCCAGCTGCCTCCTTGGAGTTTGACTGCATGGACATCAGCCACACATTTCCCATCCGCAAATCAGATGCTTTGGTTAGCCTAGACAAATGAAGGATTCACATACACAAATTAAAGGTGGTGGAACAAGTTTACAGGGCAAGATCCTTGATTTTATGATAGAGATACGGTTAAGCTAATCCTTTATGATGTCATCTTTAGACTCAACATAGTTTTGCAAAAGGGAAAGAGTGTTGGAGCAACTTATTAGAGCTCTTTGAGGATGTAACCAAGAGTTGATCAAGGGGGAACCAGTCTATGTAGGTGATTTGGATTTGGTACCATTCTGTAAGTGCCGGGGCTCTCAGTCAACCCTATATTCATGCTGCTAAGAAACAGTCATACTGTGTCATTGTCAAGTTGACAAACTGTAACCACTGAATGCCACATGAATGGAGTCACTGGAGCCGTAACTACTTACAACCTACATTAATGATCAGGATGAAGGGACAGAATATTTAGTAAGCAATTTGCAGATGATAGGGAGGAACATCAGTTATGAGTAGGATAAAAACAATTTGCCAAAGGATAGAGATAGGTGAATTCAGTGGACAAAATTTGGCAGAAGAATACACTAGGAAAATAAATTAGGCTGATCATTCTGTCATGAGAAATAGAAAAACAGAATACAGACTGCAGAGTGCGACAGTACATGGATCTGGGACAGCAGGCACATGAATCATAAGAAGTTAACATGCAGGAACAGCATGCAACTAGGAATGCCCTTATTGCAAGAGGAATGAAATATAAAAGAAAGAAAGACTTGTTATCACTGTGCAGGCCTTGTGTGGGACTGCACTGAGAGTATGAAGTACAGTTTTGGTCTCTTTACTGACAGATGGATATATTTGTGTTAGCAGTTCAGAGAAGGTTCATTTGGCTGATTAAGCAAAAATGAGGACTACAGATGCTGGAGATTAGAGTCGAGAGCTTGGTGCTGGAAAAGCACAGCAAGTCAGGTAGCATCCAAGGAGCAGGACAAAAGCCCTTCATCAGGAATGAGGCTGGGAGCCTAGGGGGTGCAGAGATAAATGGGGGGTTGTGGGTCTGGCGGGGGAAGGTATCTGTGAGTGCAATAGGTGGATGGAGGTGGGGGTAAAGGTGATACATTGGAGGGGAGGGTGGAGTGGATAGGTGGGAAGGAAGATGGACAGGTAGGACAGGTCATGAGGACGGCGCTAAGCTGGAAGATTGGAACTAGGATAAGGTGGGGGGAGGGGAAATTAGGAAACTGGTGAAATCTACATTGATGCCCTGGGGTTGGAGGGTCCCAAGGCATGCTTCCTCCAGGCATCAGGTGGATTGGACAAGATAGTCACGGAGGGAACGGTTTTTACGGAAAGCAGATAGCGGTGGGGAAGGAAATATATTTCTGGTGGTTGGTTCCGTTTGTAGGTGGTGGAAATGGCGGAGGATGATGTGATGTGGAAGTGAATATCAGGGGGTTCTGTCCTTGTTGCGGTTGGAGGAGAGGGGTTCAAGGACGGAGTTGCGGGAAGTGGAGAGATGTGCTGGAGGGCATCATCAACCACATGGGAGGGGAAATTTTGGTCTTTAAAGAAGGCCATGTGGTGTGTTCTGTGGTGGAACTGGTCCTCCTGGGAGCAGATGTGGTGGAGGCAGAGGAATTGGGAATAAGGGATTGCATTTTTGCAGGAGGCAGGGTGGGAGTAGGTGTAATCCAGATAGCTGTGGGAGTCGGTGAGGTTGTAGAATATGTCAGTGTTGAGCTGGTCACCGTTGATGGAGATGGAGAGTTCCAGGAAGGGGAGGAAGGTGTCAGAGATGCCTGGTTCAAGTGAATTTAAGGTCGGGATGGAATGTGTTGGTGAAGTTGATGAACTGAGCACTGGGATTATTGAGTTGAAGGGGGTTATCTTGTGAAGAAATGTTGAGTAGGCTGGGTCTATACTCATTCAAGCTTAGAAGAATAAGAAATGAACCTTTGAAGCAGGATTCTAAAGGATGCTGAAAGCATATTTTCCATTGTGGACGGATACAGGATTATGGGGCACAGTTTTAATATTAGGGGTTTCCTATTTAAGACTGTAATGAGCAGGAATTTCTTTTCTCAGAGGGTCGTTAGAGTTTGGGATTCTCTTCCACAGACAACAGTGGTAGCAGGGTCATTGAATGAGACTGGTTTTCAATCTGCAAGGGAGTAAAAGATTAAGGCGATTAAATTGGAAAGTGCAGTTGAATTTACAGCTAGATTAGCCATGATTTTATTGAACGCTGGAGAAAGTTTGAAGAGGTCCATTATTGCATATTTATGATTGCTACATATCATTGATTAGATCTTAGCTGGAGCACTGTGCTCAATTCTGAGCTTTAGGTATTTACTAATAGGGTACCAGAAATGAGAGATCCAATAAGCTGTGATTATCCTCCTGAGGGTAACTACTGCAGAGGGCCCAGAGGCAGCTTCCAGAACTGGCATCACATGCAGGACAGAACCAGCAGAGATTATTAGTCTGCTTTCTTTGAACAAAATAAGAGTTATAAGTGACAAGCTGTCTGTTTTCATGGTCAGTGTTTCAGGTGAGAGCTGACAAGTTACCAGGTTTCACACATTACCATGATGGGAGTTGAACTCATGGCATCTAGGTGTTTTGCTCAGTACCACAACAGTACCATAAAAATACTCTGGGGTTTTAAAGTTGAGAGGAAGCCACTGGACAGAAGCAAAAATCTTGACATTTGTGCATAATCAATTTCAGAGTTTTGATATCAATTAGCACCCTTACAGTATCCGAGCTCAGACCATTGTACATAGTCTAGTTAGGGATGCAGGCCGGGGCACGGTACCTCTGTCTTTATTACTATTAAAACCCCTCTGGAATCTGAAACCATTTTCGTGTTGAGTGAATTTAAATTACGAGTGCATTTGCTCTTGCTAGTGTGACAGCTCCGACCAGGTACAATGACATGAGCTGGGACTTCTGGCAATGAATCATCAACAAAGACTCAAAGGTCAGGTACAGTCATATCAGTCAACATTTCCAGATATTCTACCCAGGCCCTTGATTGAAACAACACAAATAAAAATGCACTGAAGCCAGTTATTCAGATTATCCCAAAATCAAGCAAATTAATATCCTGAAACACAAACTGCAAAGAGAAGGATCCGGCACCAACACTACACAGCGAAGGCAGAGTCATCAGCTCCACATACACTTGAGTGAAAGGATACTGAGTGAGAGACTGAGGTTGGTCATTCCTGACAGAGGAAACTGCAGCTTGTTATGATACAGTGGAAAATCAGGTAAAACACCTTCTTGGATTGAAGCTTTCACAGGACCCTGGATTATAAAAACACCAACAGACCAATATTAGCATGCATTGCAATTTTTAGGAAGCCAGTCTCAAACTGCACATAGTTTATAACTGTTCTTCACACACATTTCTGCACAAGAGGTTTTGATCTTTTTATAGATAAATATGGACATAAGGAAGACAGGAGTAGACAAAACATCTCTGCAAATGAAGATTGTGAACAACTGCTACAGTCAGGGCAGAAATGTTTTTTAAAGCTCTGTTAAATAATCATTAAGGAGTGTACAGGGCAATTAAAGGGCAGTGCAAGATAGATTTATATTGGTTTTCAGGTTATGGTAAAGGTTCCGAATGATATTTTTGCATCATTGTTGATGATGTTTCTGTTCCAAAGGAGGGTGCTCAGTCCTGAACAGCACACATACAACAGATGATGGCATTTTTGACAGATTAGAAAAACTGAATGCACAAACAGTAATTAGAAAAGGTCAATTAAGGAGCTGGAACAGACACTACCCCACTAACTCTTGAATAGCTTGGGTAATTTCATTCAACTGAAAGCTCGATCATGAGCTTCATGTTTCAAAAAAAGGGCCAAACCAATCTGACATCTGTTATTTGAGAAATGTAGCAAACGATATGATTATGATTTTATGATTTATTCTTTCACAATTACTGGCAATGGGAAGGGATCAGTAGAAATATACAACATGGCTTCTGAAAAGATACAGGGTCCCCAACACAAGAATCAATTATTGATTAAGTCACCACAATATTATTAAATATATTATTAAACTGGAGGAGGTTCAGAGAAGATTTACCAGGGTTATGCCAGGCATGGAGGATTCCAGTTATAAAAATGAGAGAGGAGAAACCGTTCAAAACCAGGGGATATAATTTAAAGGAGAGGTAAGATTTAGAAAGGCCATGAGGGGCAACTTTTGTTATATATTGGTCTGTGTGTGGAATGAATTGCCAGAAGACGTGGTGGATGCAAATAAAGTTACAATGTTTTAAAGATATTTGGATAGAAAGGTTTGGAGGGATATGGGCCAAACACAGGCAAGTGGGCTTGTTTGGTTTGGGAACACGGTCAGCATGGATGAGTTGGATGGAAGGGTCTATTTTCATGCTGTAAAATTCCAATATCAGGACCTGAGCTGCTGACTCCCTAACCAGGAAAAGTATCCTTTTGGCTACACTAACTGATTATTTAGTACAATCTAGGACATCTAGGCCAAGGACATCTGTAATATTCATCATTGTCAATGTCGTGGTCACTACTTAATTGCTTAAAATGTCACAAAATATCATTTGTTGTACCAATGCTGCGAATCTGCCCTGAACACAATGTACATTAGTGCAACCAATTCACTGCTCTATACTCACAGGAAGATATGAGAGTGGGAATTCATACTTAAAATCTTCAGCCTGAAGTTTGTAAACTAACTTCATCATTGGGCCACTGTTAAATATAAGAAAGAGAGAATTTTCATTAATAGTAAAAAGTCATCGAAGTGGTAGATTTTAATGCAACCTTGCATTTAATATCATAGAACGTTACAGCGCAGTACAGGCCCTTCGGCCCTCAATGTTGCACGGACCTGTGAAAATAATCTGATGCCCATCTAACATACGCCGTTCCATTATTATCCACATTTAAATGCCCTTAATGTCAGCGAGTCTACTACTGTTACAGGCAGGCCGTTCCACACCCCTACTACAGAGTGAAGAAACTACCCCTAATATCGGTCCTAAATCTATCACCCCTCAATTTAAAGCTCTATCATTTGAAGCTTGCCATTTGCAAATTGGCTGCTTCTTTTCCAACAATATGGTGAACATATTTCAGAAGTACACAAATGGCTGTGAAGCACGAGAGACATTCAGTGGTTGTTACAAGTGTTATATTAAAGCAAGCAATTCTTTCCGATGCCTTTCATGCGCACAGGTCAACCCAAACGTTATCACAATCACTTAATAATTGTGTATGGTCATTACTGTTGCTAGGCAGTGATATGCAGCAGTGTGTGCGCACACCAAACTCTCACAAGCAACCAGATAAATGACGCACAATACGTTCTCCTGAAACAGGTGAACTAAAAACATTGGCCAGAACAGTCAAAGAAGCAATGAATTTGTCTAAAGTCCACAACAATCCAAAGATATACAGGTTAGGTGACACTAAATTATCCAGGGATGCACAGGCTAGGTGAATTGGCCATGGTAAAATCCAGGATTATAGAGATAGGGTTGGGGGGGCCTTGGTGGGATCTTCTTTGGATGGTCACTGCTGACTTGATGCGCCAAATGGCCTTTTTCCTTGCGGTGGCACAGTGGTTAGCACTGCTGTCTCATAGGACCAGAGACCCAGGCTCAATTCTACCTTAAGTGACTGCCTGTGTGACATTAGCACATTCACCCTGTATCTGCACCACTGGGTGTTCCAGTTTCCTCCTACAGTCCAAAGGTGTGCAGGTTAGGTGGATTGGCGATGGTAAATTGCCCTGCAGTGTCTCGGGATGTACAAGCTAGGTGGATTAGCCATGTAGGGTTACAGGAATAGGGTAGGGGATTGTGGGGCTGAGTCTGGGTGAGATGCTGTTTGGAGGGCTGGCATAGACTCGATGGGCTGAATGGACTCTATCTGCAAGTCACAAAATCATATACTTGAAATCCAAGATACTGCGATTCCCAAAGATAATGTACAAGGCTGCAACTTCTGTTCATCAGAAATGCTAACAATCACAGAGCCATATAATCATTCAGCACAGAAACAGCCCCTTTGGTCCAACCAGTCTATGCGGACTATAATCCCAAACTAAACTCGTTCCACCTGACTGCGCTTGATCCATATCCCTCCAAACATTTTTGAAGGTTTGAGCTTTAGGGAGAGGCTGAACAGGCTGGGGCTGTTTTCTCTAGAGCGTTGGAAGCTGAGGTTTATAAAATCAGGAGGTTTTTAAAATCAGGAGGGGTATGGATAGGATAAATAGACAAAGCTACTCTGGGTTGGGGGAGGAGAATGAGGGAGGGGGA
>NC_057734.1:52570916-52577607 GCF_004010195.1 Chiloscyllium plagiosum
TGCAATAAGTCGGAGAGGAGAATGGAGCAGATAGATGGGAAAGGTGATGGACAGATCCTGAGGGCAGTGTCAATTTGGAGGCTTGGGACTGGGATAATGGGGGTGGAGAGGAAATAAGGAAACTAGTGAAATCCACATTGATCTCGCATGGTTGCAGGGTCCCAAGGTAGAAGATGAGGCAGTCTTCCTCCAGTCATCGGGTGGTTAGGGTTTGCAATGGAGGAGGCCCAGGACCTGCATGTCCTTGGTGGAGTGAGGGCAGTTGGAGTGTTCAGCCACGGGGCAGTGGGGTTGGTTGGTGCGGGTGTCCCAGAGATGTTCTCTGAAACGATCCACAAGTGGGCGTCCTGTCTCCCTGATGTAGAGGAGACTACATCGGGTGCAACGGATACAGTAGATGACATTAGTGGAGGTACAGATGTGGAAAGATCCTTTGGGGCCTTGGATGTAAGTGAGGTGGAAGGGGAGGACCAGGGGGATTCTGTTCTTGTTGCAGTTGGAGGGGTGGAGTTCAAGGGCAGCAGTTCTCCTGCTCCTCGGATGCTGCCTGACCTGCTGTGCTTTCCCAGCACCACACTCTCAACTCTGATCTCCAGCATCTGCAGTCCTCACTTTCTCCCCCTTTTGAGGGATATGGGTCAAGAGCTGGCAAATGGGACTAGATTAATCTAGGATATCCGTCGGCATGGATGGGTAGGACCTGTTTCCATTCTGTACATCTCTATGACTCTACATATCCAAATGTCTTTTAAACACTGCATCCACCACTTCCTCTGCTCCAGTAAACCCCTATACTCCAGTGAAACAATTTCCAGCCTGTCCAGACTCTCCTTATAACTCAAACCCTCTATTCCCGGCAATGTCCTGGTAAATCTTTTGTGAACATTCTCCACCGTGGGCGGCACAGTGGTTAGCACAGCTGCCTCACAGCGCCAGAGACCCGGGTTCAATTCCCGCCTCAGGCGACTGTGTGGAGTTTGCACGTTCTCCCCGTGTCCGCGTGGGTTTCCTCTGGGAGCTCCGGTTTCCTCCCACAGTCCAAAGATGTGCAGGTTAGGTGAATTGGCCATGCTAAAAATTGCCCGTAGTGTTAGGTAAGAGGTAAATGTAGGGGTATGGGTGGGTTGCGCTTCGGCGGGGCGGTGTGGACTTGTTGGGCCGAAGGGCCTGTTTCCACACTATTAAGTAATCTAATCTAATCTAATCTAATCTAATCTAATCTAATCCTTCCTGTAACAGGGCGACCAGAACTGGACTCAGTACTCCAGAAGAATAATCAACATCCTGTTCAACCTCAACATGACTCAACTCCTATACTCAAAGGAGTGAGAAATGAAGGAAAGTGTGCTAAATGCCTTCTTAAACACCCTGTCCACCTGTGATGCAAATTTCAAATACCTGAACCCTTCGGTCTCTGTCATACAACACTACCTAGGGCCCTCCCATTAATTGTACAAATCCTGCCTTTGCTTGTTTTACCAGAACGCAATACTTTGCATTTATCCAAACTAAACTCCATCTACCACTCATCAACCCATTGCAGCTTTCTGAAGGTGAGTTTAAATACTTACCTTACACAGCTGTTGCTGACCTGGGAATGCTTGCTAATGAAGCTTATGGAAATAGTTTTTGTTATATCCTATTTGTTGTTGACAATATCAGATAAAAGCCAAATATAAATAAAGGTTTACATCTCTGCAAGACCTTTCTCAAAGGGATGTTTCAAAAGTGCATTGCAGCAGATACAGTAATTCTGAAACTTTGATTCACTGATGGAATTTAGACTGACAGTTAATCTGGCAACATGTGTGAACAGAGAAGCAGTTAACGTTTCAAGTCTGATAAAACTCCTAAGAACAATTCCTAATAAGAGTCATACTTGACAGGAAATATTACACTGTTCTGCCTCTGCAGATGGTATGAGATCTGTTCAGCTTCTCTGGAATTTCATTTACAGGACAGAGCTAAAAATCAGGAGTCTCCCAATCAGGACTGAAAAATTGAACGCTAATCAATTTTTCTTAGTGGTAAAGGTAGATAATTCTTGATGAGGAAGAGAGTCGGATGTTATCAGGGATAGGGAGAAAAGCGACTGCAATCAGATCAACCATGAGCTTATTGGATGGCAGAGGTGGTTTGAGGAGCTGAGTGTTTTATTTTAAGAGAAGACAGCTCACCATCACCTTCTCAACAGCAATTAGGAATCGGCATTAAGCGCTGACCCAAGAAGTCCACATCCCATGAATGGACTTTTAAAATAAAAGACCAATGAGATCATGGCTGGTCTCCCTACCACTGATACTCCGACTCCCTCTTCTACTCGTACTCCTAACTCACGTTTGTAAGTAGCTAGCATACAAGGAAGATTGACTACTTTTATAATTTAGGCTCCTTAGAGTCAATCTTCAGTTCTATCCTTCTACAGTGAAAAGGAAGCAAGAATGGTTATACCTGGGATCTAAAAACTCAACCACAGCAGCGTATTCACTTGGATTCAAACGACCCTGCAAATATCGCAAGTTCCAACCAGGAACAGTTCCATCCGGGTTGCCAAACACACACTCCATTAGCCAGGGGAAAATCAAATGGAGCTCCTAGAAACAGCAAAACATGAAAAAAGAAAACAGATTCACCAAGCAGCTGAGTAACTAAATACTGATAAAAGGCAAAAGACACACTAGAAAAGTAAAAAGGCTCCCTGATGGTGAAAATGCATAAGAGCTTTATGAATATAGCTTTGTGAGAATACCGAAGGCATGGTCAGTGAGTTCATGGGTGACACCAAAATTGGTGGTAAAGTTGACATTGAAGAAGGTTATCTAAGATTACAAAGAGATCTTGATAAATTAGGTCAATGGGTATTGCATTTTAGCAAAACGATCAAGGGCAGAGCTCGTACAACTAAGTACGGCCTAGGGTAGTATTGGGGAAAAAAACACGTGAATACCTCGAAAAAAGAATGAGAGTTAATCCTTTTGAAACATACAAGACTCTTAAGAAAAACTGAGGAGGGATCAGGGCTGGGTCCACTTCTGATATTTATATAAATTATTTAGATGAAAATATAAAGGCATGGTTGGCAAGTTTACAGGTGGCGCTAAAATTGGTGGTATCGTGGACAGCAAAGAAGGTTGAGGACAGCAAAGATTACAGCTAGATCTTGATCAATTCAGTCAATGGTCTGAGGAGTGCAGATGGAGTTTAATCTGGATAAGTGCAAAGCATTGCGTTTTGGTAAAACATGCAAAGGTACAATTAATGGTAGGGCCCTAGGTAGTATTGTGGAACAGATAGACCTTGGGGTTCATAGAGTCATAGAGATGTACAGCACAGAAACAAACCCTTTAGTCCAACTTGTCCATGCCGACCAAATATCCCAACCCAATCTAGTCCCACCTGCCAGCACCCAGCCCATGTCCCTCCAAACCCATCCTATTCATTTACCCATCCAGATGCCTTTTAAACATTGCAATTGTACTTCACCACTTCCTCTGGCAGCTCATTCCATACACATATAACCCTCTGCGTGAAACAGTTGCCTCTTAGGTCTCTTTTATATCTTTTCCCTCTCACCCTGAACCTATGCCCTCTAGTTCTGGATTTCACCACCCCAGGGAAAAGACCTTGTCTATTTATCCAATCCATGTCCCTCATGATTGTATAAACCGCTGTAAGGTCACCCCTTAACCTCCGATGCTCCAGGGAAAACAGCCCCAGCCTGTTCAACCTCTCCCTATAGCTCAAATCCTCCAACCCTGGTAACATCCTCATAAATCTTTTCTGAAACCTTTCACGTTTCACTATGTCCTTCCAATAGGAAGGAGACCTGAATTGCATGCAATATTCCAACAGTGGCCTAACAAATGCCCTGCACAGTCGCAACATGGCCTCCCAATTCCTGTACTCAATACTCTGACCAATAAAGGAAAGCATACCAAACGCCTTCTTCACTATCCTATCTACCTGCGACTCTATGGACTCTCAAGGAGCTATGAACTTCAGTTTCGAATTGAGCTAATCAAGTTTAGTTTCTCACTAACAAATTTCTGGATTACAAAAGGAAGTTGTGAAACATTTACCTGGATCAGCAGTACTCAGTATTAACCAGAACATTTCAACATTAAAAAGTAAACCCTTTTCGTTACTTACTAGTTCAGATTAATATCAACTACAGAAATACAAATATGATATTACAAAAATATACAGAGTAATGAGCTGGGCTGATCAACCGAAGATTTTGACTCTGTTTGATAAGGGTAGGATGGAATGAAGGAAGAGGATGGGTTCATTAACTATATTTTCCACCAGACTATTTTACTAGTCCAAAGCAAGGTGGGAAACATTAAATTTGGCTTTCTTAAACTGCAGAATATTCACACCGATTAGTGCAAGATCTGGAGGATACCAAGGAGTAATTCCTTGAAACCTGCGTCACAGGTGGACAGGGTGGTTAAAGGGGCATTTAGCATGCTTTCCCTCATTTCTCAGACCATTAAGTACAGGAGTTGGAACATCACGTTGAGATTGTACAAGATGTTGGTGAGGTCGCTTCTGGAGTACTGCATTCAGTTCTGGTCACTCTGTTATAGGAAGGATATTATTAAGCTGGAGGGGGGTTCAGAAGAGATTTACCAGGATATTGCAGGGAAAGGATTGAGGTATAAGAGAGACTGGATAGGCTAGGACTCTTTTCACTGGAATGTAGGAGGTGACCTTCTAGAAGTTTACAAAATCAAGACAGGGTATCAACAAGATAAATGTCAGGGGTCTTTTCCCTAGGGTGGAGGTATTCAAGACTGAGGGCATATTGTTCAGGAGGGAGGAGAAAGATTCAAATAGACATGTGGTACAATTTGTTTTTAAAAACAGAGTGGTTCATATTTGGAGTGAACTTCCAAAGGATGAGGTGGATGCACAATGTTTAAAAAACATTTAGATTAGTACATGAATAAGAAATATTTGGAGCGCAGGCAGGTGAACTCGTTTAGTTTGAGATGATGGTCAGCATGGACTGGCTGGATTGAAGGGTTTGTTTCCACGTATGATTCTACGAATAGGAGGTCATTTGGCCCTGCATGGTTACTCTGTCAATTAAAATTCTAGCAGACCTTTGATCTCAATTTCATTTTCTTGCAGGATTCGCCAATTGTTCATATATTCATAAATCTAACAATCGCCATCTGAAACAACTAAGTACCCATATCTCACTTGATGAGAGAATTCCACAGATTCACAATACCCTAAGTAAAAGAATGCTCATTCTAAGTCCATCCATAGTGCTGTGGTCATGCCTTGCTGCATCCTTTCACACAGACAGGGTCAGATGTGTACTTATGGCCTGGGATGGCGTAGAGGGTATATACACCCAAGGTCAATGGTGTACTGGAAGAACTGGCAAGAGTTATCACAAAAGAGAGATAAGGTAGCATCATACCTTGGGTGAATAATCTTCTATCGCTTTGGATAATTCATGACATCTCTGAAATAGAGGCTTATTCGTACCATCTGCTTTTAGAAGAGCCTGTAAAGAGAGAACAATTCCATTCCTTCATTTTCTGAAAAGGTTTCTGACAGGGATCAGAATTCCAAATATCACCAGAAAGTGTAGACAAAAATCTACAAATGTGCAAGTTCAATTGATAGAAGCTTCCAAGGAACAAGTGGTAGAGAAACTGATTCCTGAAAGTTACAATTTATCACACAAAAAGAATAGCAAAAAACTAACACTGTAGAGAACCTAAGGACACTCACAATAAAGACACTCACAATAAAGGGCTAGTAGCCATCATATAGCCATATAGCCATCAACCTTTCATTCTGTGCACCCAGATCATTTCCATACCTCAGCTTCCCAAAATGGGATCATAAGTTAAAACCTTGGGGGTAACAAGCTCCAAAGCAGCAATAACCACCAGTGCTCATGCCCCCGTCCCCCGCTGGCTGACAGACCATCTCTTCAGTAACCTGCTTTTCAAGGTGGGATTAAAGAAAATTTCCAAGCTTTGAAATAGGTGTCACTGGGAGAGTTTGGGAAGGATTGATCTACATTGTCACATTGCCATCTGCTTCCACCTCACGCTACCATTGCTGTTGTCATTTAATCATTCCAGTTCACCACAAAACTTCTCTTGTGCTACTCTTCTTCTACCTGCAGGACACTGTGTCCTGCAGGCTGTTCAGCTCATTTCCAATGAGTTACAATGCTGATGGCCTTTGATCAGACATGTTTATTCTGTTGCACAGAGGCTACTAAACCTGCTGAGTGCTTAAAGAGTTTAAATTGTGTTTATTTCAGATTTCCAGCACCCACAGTGTTCTGTGTTAGGGATAAAACCCAAAGCCAAGGACAGTCTAAACCTGGGGAAGGCCGTCAGCAGAGCCCGGTGCACTCACCAGCAGGTAGCTGGGCTGCTGTAAGGGCAGGGCCGCCATGCCTTCCCCGCAGACGGTATCCCGCTGCGATAAGCGACCACACACCCGGCCAAACAGCCCCCGCCACACTCCAGGACCACTCGCCAGCTTCAAACCGCCGCGCCGACCGCCGTCATCAACCTGCGACATCAACATCACATGGCCCTGACTGCGACACCCGATTGGAGAACAACGTGAAGGGAAGGCCGCTGCTGATTGGACGTGGGGGGAGGGGGGAGGGGCGGGGCAATGAGAGGGGGGAGGGGCGGGGCAGTGAGAG
>NC_057734.1:52579181-52629654 GCF_004010195.1 Chiloscyllium plagiosum
AGAGGAGGGGGGGCACTGAGAGCGGGGGGGGGGGGAACTGCAGCAGGGAGGATTTGGTCAGGTGTTATTTCTACCTTTCAATTCAAAAAGTAGGGGATTGGCCATTCTTATCCGGAAGAATCTACCGTTCCAAATGTTAAGCCAGATAAAAGATGAGTCCGGACAGTTTATAATACTTAAAGCTCTAATATATGGAGAGGAGTATGGCATTTTGAAGATTATATTGCCCCCGGCACATCCTTTTAAATTCGTAACAGATGCGCTCTCAAGGTTGATGGCCCTTGGGGTGCGTCACACAATTATAGGGGGAGATTTTAATTGTATTACCGATCCCGAGGTGGACAGGATGCCTAGGATCTCTGTGGGTATATCTCTGCGATCTAGGCAGTTGGCTGATCTGAATAGGGAGTTGGGACTGGTAGATGTGTGGAGGTGTCTTCACCCTGAGGGTAGAGATTTTACTATTTATTCTAACCTGCACAAATGCCATACCAGAATTGATTTATTTTTGTCGCCTCGACCTTTCTGAATTTGATATTGTCCTGTAAAATAGGAAATGTAGTTATTTCCGACCACGCAGCAGTGTACATGGAGGTCAAGACTAGTGGTCATAAGATGGGCTCCCGACATTGGCGTATGGACCCTTTCCTATTGAAGGATAGTAAGTTGATAGAATACTTCTCGCAGGAGTTTAAAGCTTTCTGGGACATTAACTCAGGTAGAGCCAGTAACCCATCGGTGATGTGGGGGGACTGCTAAGGCATTTGAGCGCGGCTTGATTATCTCATATTCTGCGACCCGGAAACGACTAAAGGGAGAACAACAGCGTCAGCTTGAGGCTTGCCTGAAGGCAACTGAGTCAGCGCACGTTGTAGGCCGTCCATTGCTAAATTATAGCGGATTACAGCCCTCAGGGCTACTTTGAATGCCGCCATTACTCAAACAGCAAAGAGGGAGATACTGTTTGTGAAGCAGAGCTTTTTTGAGCATGCGATAAGCTGGGCAGGTATCTAGAATACCTTGCCAGAAAGTAAAAGGCTCCCCAATCCATTAGAGAAGCTGCAGTTACTTTGACTTTGTGATTCTAAAAAGATCAATGCAGCTTTTATAAAGTTCTATTTTGAGCTGTATCAGTCAGAGGGCTGTGAGGATAGAATGAGGAAGATGGAATCGTTTTTTAAGAATCTGAACCTCCCAGGCATAACCTCGGAGCAGGTATCTTTCTTGAATGCCGACCTGACAACTCAGGAAGTACAGGAGGCGGTGAGGCAGCTCCAGAGCGACAAAGCACCCGGGCCAGATGGATTTCAGGTTGAATTCTATAAAAAGTTTAAAGACAAATTGGCCGGACCACTTCTAGACATGTATAACTACTCATATAGTCAGGTTAGTGTCCTGCCCTCTCTGAGAGAAGCAAATATCTCTCTCATCCTTAAGAAAGGAAAAGCCCCAGGTGACTGTATTTCGTCCAGGCCTATATCCTTATTGAATGTGGACTTTAAAATCCTTTCAAAAATGCTGGCGTTAAGACTGGAGAGAACTTTACCATGTATTATAAAAGAGGATCTGACGGGGTTTATGAAGGGTCGCAGATCTACTTATAATATCAGGAGAGTGTTAAATATGGTACAAGTCTGCCAGCAAAGAACAATACGTCTCCCTAAATGCAGAGAAAGCATTCGACTTTTTTATACTATGGAGCGGTTTGGCATTGAAGATGGTTTTACCAAATGGGTCACAGTGTTGTATAACTACCCGAAAGCTGCAGTGATTACCAGCGGCATAAGATCGGATAGTTTTAGTGTTGGCAGAAGTTGTCATCAAGGATGCCCTCTCTCACCACTACTATTTACAGTAGTAGTAACTGCTGGCGGGAGCTATCTGAACTGACCCCAATGTAACAACCCCGGAGGTAGGATCAGGCAAGCATAATATTACGCTTTAAGTGGATAACATTCTTCTTTTCTTAAATGATCCATTGACATCTGTAGCCTACTTAATTTATTTGGTATGTTTTCAGGGTACAAAATTAATTTTATGAAATCAGAAACTATGTCGTTAGGAGGTCTTACCAGCATATTCAACTTTGCGGATGGATCCCGCTTCCTCTTTCAGTGGTCACTGGGAGGTTTTCTCTATTTAGGTATTTTTATTACCCCGGTATTTGGTCAGTTATATAAAGCTAATTATACACATTTATTAGAGAAAATAAGGCAGGACCGCCAACGTTGAGAAGATCTCCTGATATCCTGGTTAGGAAGAATAGCTTTGGTCAAGATGAATATTCTCCCTCACCTATTATACCCCACAAGAATGCTTCCTTTGATGTTGCCGAGACAGGCACTGCGTAAGCTCTATGGTTGGCTTGGTTCTTTTGTTTGGAATCATAGATTAGATAAGTTGCAACTCACACAAGTAAGGGGAGGTCTAGATTTCCCAGATTTTAGGAAGTACCAACTGAGTTCCCTGCTATCATATGTGACTGATTGGGTTTCTTGTGATCCACAATCAATTTGGCTAGATATCATGGATAAGATGAGAATTGTCACGGATCATTGAAAAAACCGGATTGTCCTAAACACAAAGCCTGGAGGATGATACGACAGTAATTTACAAAAAACCTCCCCCTTTACTTCTATGGTGGGAATGTTGAGATTTCAGCCAGGCTTGAGAGACGCTGGATTTAAAACTTGGGCATCCAGAGGAATCTCCTGCTTGGGAGATCTGTTCGATGGGGAGGTCATGATGTCCTTTGAACAGTTGCATCAGAAGTTCGGGTTGCCTAGCAAGGATCGCTTTTGATATTTTCAAGTACAAGACATCATACAAAAAAAAGACCACATCGATGACTTACAAATCAAAAATGGAAAGGAGAGTGCTTCGACCGATGGGTGCACCCTCAGTCAGTACACTCTATCACTGGCTAGGTAATAAGGTATCAAAGGACATGGAATGGCTATATAAAACTTGGACTCGAGTTAGCGATGGAAATCTCCTTAGAGATGTGGGAAGATGTCTGGAAAAATACCAGGAAGATCTCTATCTGTAATAGGACTCAAGCTATTCAATTGAAGATACTTCACAGGGCTCATATAGCACCAGGCTTGCAAAGTTTAAGGCCAATTGTCCCCAATGTGCCCTAAATGTAAAATAGAAGTTGGTACTCCCACTCATTGTTTGTGGACATGCTATAAGATTTGTAAATACTGGGACAATGTAGCAAATACCTTGGCAAAAATTTTGGGAATGGAGATTGGGTTGGACCCGGTGTCTCTCCTTTTGGGCTTTCCAAATCTTCCTTCTCTAGATGCATATGGGAAGAAACTGTTAACTATCCTCTCCTTTTGTGCAAGGAAAACATTTTAGCAAGTACTCCAGGACTTTCGAATTGGCATAGGATAGTTATGGAACTTATTCCCTTAGACTTCCTTAGGAATATGGTGCACCAAAAAACGGAATTGTTCTATAGAACATGGCGGCCTTTCTTGAACTACACTGATGCAGATGTATCGGCCATACTGTCTAGGGCCTTTGTTTAGCCGTGAGCATGATGTTTGTCGGTTCAGGGGCCCCTGGGAGGAAGAATCCCGTATAAATACAAGTCTTGTTATGACTTGATATCATTTTATTTTGAATGCTTATTTATTTGTTTAGGTATTTATTTACCCTTTCCTATTTTTGTTTTTTTTGTTGTTAGTTATGTACAATACTTTAATCTTTTTTATATATAGAATCTTCTTTCTTATATCTTTCCTTGTGTTTTGGTAGTCTGTATAGTAGATTAGTAGTTAGTTTGTTGTGGTTCTGTTCGCCGAGCTGGAAATTTTTGTTGCAAACGTTTCGTCCCCTGTCTAGGTGACATCCTCAGTGCTTGGGAGCCTCCTGTGAAGCGCTTCTGTGGTGTTTCCTCCGGCATTTATAGTGGCCTGTCCCTGCCGCTTCCGGTTGTCAGTTTCAGCTGTCCGCTGTAGTGGCCGGTATATTGGGTCCAGGTCGATGTATCATCCACAAACTCCATCAACAAACACTTCGACCTGGACCCAATATACCGGCCACTACAGCGGACAGCTGAAACTGACAACCGGAAGCGGCAGGGATAGGCCACTATAAATGCCGGAGGAAACACCACAGAAGCGCTTCACAGGAGGCTCCCAAGCACTGAGGATGTCACCTAGACAGGGGACGAAATGTTTGCAACAAAAATTTCCAGCTCGGCGAACAGAACCACAACAACGAGCACTCGAGCTACAAATCTTCACCCAAACTTAGTAGTTCGTTTTCTTAATTTATATTGATACTATTATTATATTGTAAAATGGTTACACTATTTTGTATCAGTTTTATAATTTTGTTTAAAAAAACCCCAAAAACCTTTATCTTTCAATAAAAAAGACAGGGTCTTACAGGAGATGTGTCAGAGAGAGATGGTAGAGAAATTCAGCATGGAACACCCTCTTCCATGCAGCTATTTCTTTGACCAGCAGCCTCAAAACTGACTGACTGCTTTGAACAGCCAGACTGCTAAAACCCAAACCAAACCAGAGATAAACTAAGTTGGCAGAACTGGCCACTCCCCTTTCATTGTACAAGTTGTTTTTAACTTAAAAGCTTCCTCAATTAGATCAACCCATACATTTTGGAATCTGTGTCTATACAACCTCCTGAACTGAAAAAGCCACAAACAACATAACCTTGTTAAAGGAGCAGCATCGTCACACCAGCCTCTGGAGTGATGGAGAGATATTCAACACACCCCTATGACAATGCAGGCAGTTAGGTTTTTTTAAGTCAATCACGGAATGTGGGCATGTTGGCTGGACCAGCATTTATTGCCCATTCCTAGTTGCCCTTGAGAAGGTGATAGTGAGCTGCCTTCTTGATCGACTGCAGTCGTTTTGCTGTAGGTTTACCCACAATGTCCTTGGGGATGGAATTCTAGGATTTTGACCCACCAACAGTGAAGGAACTTTCAGAAGATTTTCAAGTCAAGATTGTGAGTGACTTGGAGAGAACGTGAAGGTGGTAGTGTTCCTATGTATCTGCTACTAATGTCTTTCTAGATGGAAGTGGTCGTAGGTTTGTAAGGTGCTGTCTAAGGATCTTTGGAGAATTTCTGCAGTGCATCTTGTAGATAGTACACAGGTCAGGCTTGCTACTTTTTGGAGCAACAGCCTCACCACTGCTACTGGGTGTTGGAGGGAGCTGATGTTTGTCGATGTAGTGCCAATCCAGCAGGCTGCTTTATCCTAGATGCTGTCAAGCTTTGAGAGTGTTGTTGGAGCTGTGCCCATCCAAGCAATGGAGAGTATTCCATCATATTCCTGAGTTGTGCTTTGTAGATGGTGGGCAGGCTTTGGGGAATCAAGAGCTGAGTTACTCATTGCAGTAATCCTAGCCTCTGAGCTTCTGGTTAATAA
Source organism: Chiloscyllium plagiosum (assembly GCF_004010195.1). Lineage (NCBI taxonomy): Eukaryota > Metazoa > Chordata > Chondrichthyes > Orectolobiformes > Hemiscylliidae > Chiloscyllium > Chiloscyllium plagiosum. The sequence continues at coordinate 52,584,599 of NC_057734.1, forward strand.
TATCCCAAGGGTATTGATAGTAGAGGGGTACAACAATTGAACGACAAAGGATGGTGGGTTCGATTTGTCACTTATTGGAGACGTTCATTGCTTGGCATTTGTGTGTGTGAATGTTACTTGTTGCTTGTCAATGCAAGCCTAAATATGGTCTATTGTTGCATTTGAACATGGACTGACTCAGTATCTAAGGAGTCGGAAATGGGGCTAAGCATTGTGCAATCATCAGTGAATATTCCCACTTCTGTCTTTAAGATGGAGGGAAGATCATTGATGAAGCAGCTGAAGATGGTTGGCCTCGGACACTCCCCTGAGGAACTTCTGCAGAGATGTCCTGGAGCTGAGATAACTGACCTCTAACAATACAGCCATCTTCCTAGGTGCTAAGTATGACTCCAAGCAACACAATGTTTGCCCCCAATACCCATTGATTCCAGTTTTGCTAGGGCACCTTGTTGCCACACTTGATTGAATGCGGCCTTCATGTCAAGGGCTATAATTCTCACCTCATCTCTGGAATTCAAATCTTTTGTCCATTTTTGAACCTAGACTGTAATGAGGTCAGGAGCTGAGTGGCCCTAGTGGAACCCAAATTGGGCGTCACTGAACAGGTTGTTGCTAAGTAGCTTCTTGATGACATATTCTATCACTTCACTGATGATCAAGAATAGACTGATAGAGCAATAATTGTCTGGGTTGGATTGTCTTTTTTATCCACAGGACATATTGGAGCAACTTTCTACATTGTATTGTAGATGCCAGTTTTATAGCTTTACTGGAACAGGAGCGGCAAGTTCTGCGACTGGACATATCCAGGGATGGTAAGGTATTAGTCAGTGAGTATAACTGTGTCAAGCTGTTTCTTGACTAGTCTGTGAGACAGCTCTCCCAATTTTGACATTAGCCCCCAGATGTTAGTAAGAAGGACCTTGCAGGGTCATCAGGGCGTTTCAGCCATTCTTTCCAGATGGTCTGGTTTCATTTGTTTGTTGAGAATTTGTAGCAATTGGTACAACTGAGTAGCTTGCGAGGCCATTCAGAGGGCAGTTGAGAGTCAACCACATTGTGTGGGGTTGGAGTCACATGTAGGCCAGACCAGGCAAGAATGGCAGATATCCTTCCCTGAAGGACATTGGTGAAACAGATGGGTTTTTTCTGACAAATGACAACAGCTTCATGGTCATTAGTAGATTCTTAATTCCAGATTTTCTTTATTAAGTCCAAATTCCACCATCTGCCATGGTAGGATTTGAACCCGGGTCCTCAGAACATTAGTTGAGTCTCTGGATTAATAGCCTAATAATAATACCACGTGACCATCTACAACTAACATTAAATACAGATAGTGGGGTATGGGGAAAAGAAAGGATGATTTGAGATGTTATTGGTTCAGAAAGGTTTGCCTCAGGCAGCACAGTGGTTCAGTGAGTAGCATTGCTGCCTCACAGTGCCAGGGACCCAGGTTCGATTCCAATCTCAGGTGTCCAGCCCAGTCATACAGATGTACAGACGGAAACAAACCCTTCGGTCCAACTCATCCATGCCGACCAGATGTCCCAGCTGCCAGCACCTAGCCCATATCCCTCCAAAGACTTCCTATTCATTTACCCATCCAGATACCTTTAAATGTTGCAATTGTACCAGCCTCCATTAATTCCTCTGGCAGCTCATTCCATACACAACGCACTTAGAGTGAAAAAGTTGCCCCTTAGGTCTCTTCTATATCTTTCCTCTCTCACCCTAAGTCTATGCCTTCTAGTTCTGGACTCCACCACCCCAGGGAAGCAACTTTGTCTATTTATCATATCCATGCCACTCATGAATTTATAAACCTCTATAAGGTCACCCCTCAGCCTCCGACGCTCCAGGGAAAACAGCCCCAGCCGATTCAACCTCTCCCTATAGCTCAAATCCTCCAACCCTGGCAACATCCTTGTAAATCAACTCCATCTGCCACTTCTCAGCCCAATTTTCCATCTGATCAAGAACCCGTTGTAGTCTGAAGTAATCTTCTTCACTGTCCACTACACCTCCAATTTTGGTGTCATCTGCAAAATTTCTAACTGTACCTCTTATGCTCACATCCAAATCATTTATATAAATGATGAAAAGCAGTGGACCCAGCACCTATCCTTGTGGCACTCCACTGGTTACAGGTTTCCAGTTGACAAACAACCCTCCACCACCACCACCACCCTCTGTCTTGTACCTTCAAGCCATTTCTGTATCCAAATGGCTAGTTCTCCCTGTATTCAGTGAGATCTAACCTTGCTAACTAGTCTCCCATGGGGAACCTTGTCAAACGCCATATAGATCATGTCCACCGCTCTGCCCTCATCAATCCTCTTTGTTACTTCTTCAAAAAACTCAATCAAGTTTGTGAGACATGATTTCCCCAGCAGAAAGTGATGTTGACTATCTCTAATCAGTCCTTGCCTTTCCAAATACATGCACATCCTGTCCCTCAGGATTCCCTCCAATGACTTGCCCACCACCAACATCAGGCTCATTGGTCTATAGTTCCCTGGCTTACCACCCTTCTTAAACAGTGGCACCACATTAGCCAACCTTCAGTCTTCTGGCACCTCACCTGTAACTATCAATGATACAAATATCACAGCACGCAGCCCAACAATCACTTCCCTAGTTTCCCACAGAGTTCTAGGGTACACCTGATCAGGTCCTGGGGTTTATCCACTTTAATGTGTTTCAAATCTGTGAGGAGTTTGCACATTCTCTCTGTCTATGTGTGGGTTTCCTGTGGCTGCTGTGGTTTCCACCCACATATACACAGGTTACATGGATTGACTATGCTAAATTGCACATAGTGTCCAGGGGTACGTAGGTTAGGTGGACAGGCCGTGGGAAATGCAGGATTACGGTAGAGTAGGGGGTGGATTTGGGTGGAATGCTCTTTGATGGGTTGGTGTGGATATGATGAGCCAAATGGCCTGCTTCTGTACTGTAGGGACTATATAATTTATAAATGGAACATCTGGACTCCTGGTTCCAGAGTTTGTTAGTTACTACTCCTTTGGGAATTTTGCAAAGTTAAAATATTCCAAAAAATGCTGAAAGAAAACTCAAAACATTTGATGTCAAAGTAGCAAAATACCCAGCAGAAAAATGCCAGCTCCAACAATGTTGGTTCTTCTTTAAGAATTGTTCAGTGGTGGACCAAATACAGTTTAATAATAAGCTTTCTATTGGTATATCAGGAATAAAAGAATGACTAGGGAAAGATTAGGGCCAAACAAGGATAGTAGTGGAAAGTTGTGCGTGGAGTCCAAGGAGATGGGGGAAGCACGAAATGAATATTTTTTGTCAGTATTCACACTGGAAAAAGATAATGTTGTCAAGGAGAATACTACACTAGATGGGATTAAGATTCACAAGGAGGAGGTCTTAGCAATTCTGGAAAGTGTGAAAATAGATGGGCCAGATGTGATGTATCCTAGGAGTCTCTGGAAAGCCCAGAAGGAGATTGCTGAGCCTTTGGCTTTGTATTTTATGTCGTCATTGTCTACAGGAATAGTGGCAGAAGACTGAAGGATAGCAAATGTTGTCCCCTTGTTCAAGAAGGGGAGTAGAGTCAATCCTGGTAATTATAGTGAGCCTTATTTCAGTTGTGGGTAAAGTGTTGGAAAAGGTTACAAGAGAGAGGATTTATAATCATCTAGAGAAGAATAAGTTGATTAGGGATAGTCAACACCAATTTGTGAAAGGTGGGTCGTGCCTCACAAACCTTATTGAGTTCTATGAGATGTTGACCAAAGAGATGCATGAGGGTAAAACGGTTGCTGTGGTTTATATGGATTTCAGTAAGGCATTTGATAAGATTCCCCATGGTAAGGGGGGAAAATATTGCACTAAAAGCTAAGGCATGGGATTGAGGGTGATTTCGCAGTTGGGATCAGAAATTAGTTATTTGAAAGAAGACAGAGGGTGGTGGTTGATGGAAAATGTTCATCCTGGAGTTACTAGAGTCATACTGGAAAGATCTGTTTTAGGTCCGCTGCTGTTTGTCATTTTTTATAAATGACCTACATGAGGGTGTAGAAGGATGGGTTAGTAAATTTGCAGATGACACTAAGGTTGGTGGAGTTGTGGATAATGCTGAAGGATGTTGTAGGTTACTGAGGGACATAGATAAGTTGCAGAGCTGGGCTGAAAGGTGGCAAATGGAGTTTAATGTGGAAAAGTGTGAGGTGATTCACTTTGGAAGGAGCAACAGAAATAGAGAGTACTGAGCTAATGGTAAGATTGTTGGTAGTGTAGATGAGCAGAGAGATCTCGGTGTCCATCCCTGTTGCCACCCAGATTGATAGGGTTGTAAAAAAGGCGTACTGTGTGTTAGCTTTAATTGGTAGAGGGTTTGAGTTTCAGAGCCGCAAGGTCATTCTGCAGCTGTACAAAGCTCTGGTGCAGCTGCACTTGGAGTATTGCGTGCAGTTCTGGTCACCGCATTAGAGGAAGGATGTGAAAGCGTACTGTGCAGAGGATATTTACCAGGATGTTGCCTGATATGGAAGGAAGGTCTTATGAAGAAAGGCTGAAGGACTTGAAACTGTATTTGTTAGAGAGAAGAAAGTTGAGAAGTAACTTAATTGAAACATAATAATCAGAGGGTTAGGTAGGGTGGACAGTGAGAGCCTTTTTCCTCGGATGGTGATGGCTAGCACAAGGGGACATAGCTTTAAATTGAGGGATGATAGATACAAGACAGATGTCAGAGGTAGTTTCTTTACTCTGAGAATAGTAGGGGTGTGGAACGCCCTGCCTGCAACAGTAGTAGACTTGCCAATTTTAAGGGCATTTAAATGGTCATTAGATAGACATATGGATGAAAATAGAATAGTGTAGGATAGATAGGCTTCACACGTCGGTGCAACATCGTGGACCCAAGGGCCTGTACTGTGCTGTAGTGTCCTATGTTCTATACGTCAGGTTATGATTAGATTACATTAGTGTGGAAACAGGCCCTTCGGCCCAACAAGTCCACACCGACCCGCCGAAGCGCAACCCACCCATACCCCTACATTTACTCCTTACCTAACACTATGGGCAATTTAGCATGGCCAGTTCACCTGACCTGCACATCTTTGGACTGTGGGAGGAAACCGGAGCAAACCCACGCAGACACGGGGAGAACGTGCAAACTCCACACAGTCAGTCGCCTGAGGCGGGAATTGAACCCGGGTCTCAGGTGCTGTGAGGCTGTGCCACCGTGCCGCCCACTAATGTGATCTAGTTATGTGACCTAGTTGAATGCTAAGATTGGACATTTATCACAACTGTTGATCATAGATGTAGTACTTTGTTTCCAATTAATGAGGCTTGCCTGCAGATAAACAACCCTGCACTCTGAAAAATTCAATCACTTGAATTTAAAACCTCCTATTGGCAAAATTTGGGGCTTGGAGCTCGCAGAACAGGATCATATGTGTACCCTACATGAAACTGGATTTGAACTCAGAGCTTTCGGCTTCAGAGCTGACAACATTAATTATTGAAGGAACAGAGTGCGGAGGAGATTCTCCAATCGTCAACGATCAGCTGGAACTTGTTTCCTACAGTGCATTAGACACATTGCTTGAGTCATAATGTTATTTTGATCATCACTAGGGAAAGACTTCCAGTGAATCGATAGACCTATCTTGGCTTGTCAGCTGTCACTCTGAGTTAGATCCACAACCTTTCTCAGAGAGCCTGTTTGCAGTAGGAATGATGTAGGTTACCAAGAAAACAGCAAATTAACATTGATCAAACTAGTTGGTACATGTGATATGTCAAGAAGCCACTAGTTATTGTTTTCAGGTGCTTTACATCATCTCTCAGCCTCACAGTGGAGCAGACAAGATATGGAAAGGGTTGTTCTGACAAGCCTTACCATTATAGACACTTTGTGTTGAGGTTGAGCAGTGGTACTCTAGCCCTGAAACTGTAAGACTGGATAACACTCTTCCTTTGGCCATGTTTTCAGCAACATACTGGTGACTACTCTATAGCATTGACTTTGGGCCCAGTAGTGAATGCTTACCTGACCTACATATGACTCCCATGGCAATGATGACTCTTAAATGCACTTGGCCTAGCCAGTGATGCCCTTGCGAATCAATATTTAAATAAAATGCTGCCAGCCAATATCCCTGTGCCTCAGTGAATATTGGCACCTTACTGCTGCCTGAGGCAGGTGCATCATTTAATTTTGACCCGGCTGTGTCATTGGTTTGTATGTCCCTATCCCCTACCCCATCCTTATGGTATAGAAACTGTTACTGCACATTTGCCAATGGCAGTTTTGAGCACCAGGTCATCTGCAGTGCCAGCACATGATCAAACTCCTTGGAGATCATTCAACCCTTAAGCCTGTTCTGCTGTTGTATTAGATATGGGTGATCTGAATCTTCCATCAATCTGCCCATTTCTTGCTGTCAAGTAGCTTCAGCATCCAGTTTTTTGGGGAGACAGATCGACTGTATTCACTACACACATTGCAGTCCCCTTTACATTGGTGAGACCACACGTAGAGCGGGTGACTGCTTCAGGGAACACCTCTGTTCTGTCTGCAGGAATTTCACTGACTTTCCAGTTGCTTTCCATTTCAATAAACCACCTGGAGAGAAATTGAGGACTACAGATGCTGGAAAGTCAAAAAGTGTGGCGCTGGAAAAGCACAGGAGGTCAGGCATCATCCAAGGAGCAAGAGAGTCGATGTTTTGGGCATAAGTCCCTCATCAGGAACCACTTTGCCTCCCATGCTGACATTTCTATCCTGGGCCTGCTATAGTGCTGCAATAAAACTCAATGCCATTTTCTGCTCAGACACTTTTTAGCTTCAGAGACTCAATATTGAGGTCACCAACTTCAGAACATATAATGCCTTCCATTCTGATTGAACCTCCCCCCCAAGCACCACCTGTCTTTTTGCTGTCAGCAAAGTGAACCTCTCCACACCTATCATTTACACCTATTTTGCATCTCAATAACTTTTTTGCCACCATTGTCTTTGATTCTTGGCACCATCACAATCTGTTCCACTTGCCCGCCATTTCATCTATAGTGTAAAACCAACATTTTCCAGCCACTTTCTTTCATAAGAAGTCGCATCAGATTCAAACCGTTAACTCTTGTTTCTTTCTCTAGAGGTGCTGCCAGACCTGCTGAGTTTCTACAGCACAATATTATTCTGGATTTCTATTTTCTTCATGTGAAGAAGTATTTCTTGATTTAATTCTTTAGTCAGTTCTAATTTAAAGGCTTTGTTCTTATGCTTTGGAAATAAGTTCTCCATGTGTACCCTGTCTACACTTCTATCAGATCATCCAGCAACTTCTAAACTTGAGGAGTCGCAAAGCCTGTTTAGATTAGATTACATTACAGTGTGGAAACAGGCCCTTCGGCCCAACAAGTCCACACCGACCCGCCGAAGCGAAACCCACCTATACCCCTACATTTAGCCCTTACCTAACACTACGGGCAATTTAGTATGGGCAATTCACCTGACCCTGCACATCTTTGGACTGTGGGAGGAAACCGGAGCACCCGGAGGAAACCCACGCAGACACGGGGAGAACGTGCAAACTCCACACAGACTGTCGCCTGAGGCGGGAAATGAACCCGGGTCTCTGGCGCTGTGAGGCAGCAGTGCTAACCACTGTGCCACCGTGCCGCCCATGGTTGGATAAGTTTATGAAACTTGTCCATGTGATTTAATCCCCCACTGCTCTGGTGTTTCAGTGCAGCACCCACCCTAACAACCTTGCCAGGTCCTCCATACTAATGAACTGGGGACTTGTGTCAAAATTGAGAGAGTTGTCTCACAAACTAGTCAAGCAAAAGCCTTAAATAATCATACTCATGAAATCATAGCTTACAATGTCTGTGGCACCACCATTACCATCCCTGAATATGTCCTGTCCTATCAATATACCGGTGTCCTCCCTAACCCTAATACTTTATCATGCAGTAGCATACAGTCAGGACAAAAGACCTAAATTCCAGAGGTGAGATGAGAGTGACAGCCTTTGACATCAAGACTGCATTTGACCAAGTGTGGCATCAAGGTGCCCAAGCAAAAACTGGAACCAATGGGAATCAGGGGAAACCTGGCACATCGGAAGAACGTTGTGGTTATTGGAGGCCAGTCATCTCAGCTTCAAGACATCTCTGCATGAGTTCCTCAGGATAGTGTCTTAATCTCAGCCGTCTTCAGCTGCTTCATCAATGATCTTCCCTCCATCTAAGGTCATAAGTGGGAATCTTTTCCAATATTTGCACAATGTTCAGCTCCATTCAAGACTCCTCAGATACTGAAGAAGCCCATGTTCAAATGCAACAAAATCTGGACAATATCCAGGCTTGGGCTGATAAGTGGCAAGTAACATTTGTGCCAACAAATGCTGTACAATGACCATCTCTACTATGGGACAATCTAATCACCACTCCTTGACATTCAATGGTGTCACTATCATTGAATCCCCCACTTGGAGGTTATCCTTGAGCAGAAACTCAATTGGGCTCACTCCATAAACACAGTGGCCACAAGTTGAATTCAGAAACTCAAGTGGACTTGTCATATAAATGTGGTGGCTACACAAGCAGGTCAGAGTCTAGGAATCCTGTGGCAAGTAACTCATCTTTTCACTCCCCAAAGCCTGTTCACCGTCTACAAGTCACATCAGGATGTGATTGAATTCTCTCTATTTGCCTGGATTGGTGTAGCTCCAAAAATGTTCAAGACGCTCGACAAAAAGCACAAGACAGGTGGTGCTGGAGGAGAGTTCAATCAGAATGGAGGGCATAGATGCTCTGAAGTGGTGACACGACAAAACTGCTCCTTGACTGTCCCCACATTCACAAGCATCCACTCCTTCCATCATTGCTGCTCAGTTGTAGCAGCAGTGTGTACTGTCTGCAAGCTGCACTACAGAAATTCACCCAAGATCTTTTGACAAATGTATGACCATTTTCAACAAGAAGGACAAGGGTTGCAGATACATAGGAACATCACCACTTGCAAGATCTTCCCCCCCCTCCAAGCACTTGCAATCCTGACTTGAAAATATATTGCCGCTCCTTCACTGTCACTGGGACAAAGTGCTGGAATTCTCTTGCTCACGGCATTTTGGGTCTACCTAAAGCAATGTGAACTGGAGCAGTTCACGAAGGCAGCTCACTTTCTCAAGGGCAATAAGAGATGGGCAACAAATAATGGCCAGGCAGCAACACCCACATCCAGAGTATGCATTTTTAAAAATCTGTAGAATTCAGCGTTTTTGTCCATGTTTGAATATAAGGTCAAGAGCTGAGTGGCCCTGTTGGAACCCAAACAGTGTCAGAACGTACAGAAATCTGACACTTATACGTCTAGCTGGCTTTATGTTGTAGTTTCTCCTCAGGTATTATCTCCATCTAGACACTTCACTTGATGTAGAATGCCCTTCTCCAATTTCAGATAACCTCCCTTCCCATCCCCCAATCCCTTCCCAGCTCCTCTCCCTCACTTCCACTCCTCCCTACCACCAACTGGATTCATTCCTCCCATGACCAATAAGGTCGTACCCTCTATGTGTCTTCACCAATCCCACTTCACCCCCTGCTCTGCCACCCCCTTTATCTGTAGCTCCCCCTCACACCCACCCCCAGTCCTGAAGAAGAGTTACACCCAAAGTGTCAACTTCTCCACCTCCTGATGTGCCTGGCTTGCTGTGTTCTTCCAGCTTCCTGCCTGTCTACTTTGGATTCCAGCATCTGCAGTTTTTTAGTGTCTGATAAAGTTCATTGTCAGGCAACTTGCCAGAGATACATGGCCTCACTCCAATAACTGTTCACTATTTACACTCCTCAATAATCTGTACCTCCTACAACTTTTCTCCAATAATTAGATTACTTACAGTGTGGAAACAGGCCCTTCAGCCCAACAAGTCCACATTGACCCTCCGAAGAGCAATACACCGAACCTGCACATTTTTGGGATGTGGGAGGAAACCGGAGCACCTGGAGGAAACCCACACAGACACGGGGAGAATGTGCAAACTCCACACAGACAGTTGCCTGAGGCAGGAATTGAACCCAGGTCTCTGGTGCTGTGGGGCAGCAGTGCTAACCACTGTGCCAACATGTTCCTCAATAATCTTAAACCCCAATTTCTGTTCTCTGTTAGTATTGCTCAGTTATCTCTAACTCCAAACAAGTGGCAGATGTAATTATATCCAAATCATTTATTGAAGGACATAGAAACACAATGACACTTTTATGACATTATTATTATATCACAGGTTCTGCTTATACCAGGTCAGGTTCCCAATAGAACACAGGATTCCAGTAAGACTGCGGCATGAAATTACCTTTCTTCAATTGATTTGCTGTGAAGTTTGTTTTACAGCACGTCCAAAGACTCTCACCTGACATGGTGGCATTAGGCTGAAAATGGATGACTAGTGGTGCAGCAAACAATGCCATTGAGATCATCTTCCTGAAAGTGGGGTATCACATGTCACATCAGAAAGACAGCACTGACATCTGAAGTAGGAACATTGTTGGATTCTATAAGCAAGGACAGTGTAACTGATCACCTCAAAAAGTTTGTTAATCAGGGAGAGTCAGCATAGATTCATAAAGGGTAGGTCATGCCTGACAAATCACCTCCAGTTTTTTGAAAAGGTGCCAAAGATGGTAGACAGAGTTAAGTCAATGCATGTTGTTTAAAGTCCGAGACAAGAAACTGTTAGCTTAGGTGGAAGCCCATAGAACTAATGACAAATCACTGACATAGTAAATTGATTGAGTGGCAGGAAACAGATGGTTAGAATAATGGGTAAGTACTCAAACTGGCAGAATGTGACTAGTGGTGTTCCATAGGGGCCTCAATTATTCACAATATTAATTAATAACTTGGATAATGGCATGTAAAGTCAAATGTCCAGATTTGTTGAGGACACAAAATTGGGCAGCCTAATAGACAGTGTTGATGACAGCATAATTGCAACAAGATATTGATTTATTAGGTGAATGGCAAAGCTGTTGCAGATGGATTTTAATATAAGCAAGCATTAGGTTATCCATTTTGGACTGAAAAAGGATGGATCAGGGTACTTTTAAAAGGCACAAAGTTAAATATAGTTGATGTCCAACGAAATTTGAGTTTCAGGTGCATAGCTTTTTAAAATGCCACAAACAGATGCAGAAAATAGTCAAGAAGGCTAATGGAATGCTGACCTTCATATCTAAGGGGTGGAGTATAAAGATACAGATGTCATGCTATAGTTATACAAAACCCAGGTTAGACCCCACTTCGAGTACTATTAGGAGCAGATCTGGGCACCATACCTTGGGGAGGATGATTTGACCCTGGAGGGAGTTCGACACAGGGATGATACCTCGACTTCAGGGGTTATATTATAAGGAAAAAATAGACCTTTATTATCTACAATTTAGAAGGTTAAGGGACAATCTAATCGAGGTCTTCAGGATATAAACAAAGAAAGACAGGTAGATAAAGATAAAACTATTTCCACTGGTTGAAGATTCTAGAACCAGGAGGCATAGTCTAAGAATTAGGGCCAAGCCATTCAGGAGAGATGTCAGAATAGACTGCTACATGCAAAGAGTAGTGGAAGTTTGGAATTCTCTCCCTCAAATGGTGGTCAATGCTAATTAACTGTCAAATTTTTTAATATGAGAGACACATTTTTTATTTAGCACTGAGATACAGGCCCATGGCAGACATATGCAGTTCAGTCACAGATCATCCACGGTCTCATTGAATAGCAGGGGAGGCACGAGGGACTGGGTGGCCTACTCCTACTCCTATGTTTCTAACTCTCTCTCAGAGTTGCTCCACTATGGCAGCCTTGACGTCTTGTGAAACTTGGAACTCAGCACTGACAGTGTTACTAGCTGAACCAGGGGAATCAAGAGCAGCTCATGGTCAGTGCTTTCTCAGAATGACCTCTTGTGTGACCATTCACATGGACATTTGAATGTGGTTATAGAGAAGGAGAGCCGACAGATATGGATTAGGACAGAAATGGAAGTGGTTGATGGGGAGAACCTGTTTATTGGCCAATGACCTCGTCTACTGTAGCTCTTAAGCGGAGGTATTTGGTTGGAGGATGGGACAGGACCACAGTAACCATGAGATAACCATTCAGCACCTCAGACCTGGCCTGCCCTTCCATTGGTTATGGGCTATTTATAATATCAGCTCAATTTTCCTGCTTCTGCACCATTCCCTTGTTCAAAAATATTAATCCCTCTAAGTTTTCGTTCTTTCTCTTTTCCCAAAGTCAGCTACTGCCCAAGATGCAGCATACGACTATCTCAGCTAAAAGTATCACTCAAGGTTTTCTCCATTTCTAGTGACATTGTTTTCATTTTGTAAGTCCCAGTTTTTCTCTGATAGAATTTGTAGGTGGATTTCTATGATTTCTTACTCCAATTCCCAAAGTGAGTTCCCATTATGGGAAAAACTATTGGAAACCTGAACTGGTAGAGTTGACCGCAAACTTACAAACCTAAGTTTAAATTTAGGTGTGGCATGGTGGTTTACTGGTTAGCACTGTTGCCTAACAGCATTAGGGTCCCTGGTCCAAGTGTAAAGATTTACTAGGATGGTGCCGGGAATGGAGGTTTGAGTTACATTGAGGGGCTGGTAGGCTAGGACCTTTTACACTGGAGCATAGGAGGTTGAGGGGTGACAATATAGACATTTATAAAATCATGAGAGGTACAGATAAGGTGAATATCTTTTCCCTAGGGTGGAGAAGTGCAAGACTATGGGGCATATTTTTAAGGTGAGAGAAGATAGATTTTAAAAAGATATAGGCAGTAACCTTTTTTTGCACAGAGTGGTTCGTATGTGGAATGAACTGCCAGAGAAGTGGTGGATGTGGTTTCAGTTACAACATTTAAAAAATATTAGAATAAGTACAATAATAAGAAAGGAGGGATGTTAGCCAAACACAGGCAGGTAGGACTAGTTTAGTTTGAGATTATGGTTGGCATGGACTAGTTGGACCAAAGGATCGGTGTCTATGCTTTAATGACTGTCTGTGTGGAGATTGCATGTTCTCCCTTTGTCTGCATGGGCTTCCTCTGGGTACTCCAGTTTCTTCCTACAGTCCAAAGATGTGTAGGTTAATTGGATTGGCCATATTAAATATGGGGTTATGGAGATAGGGTGGGAGGCTGGATCTGGGCTGAACCCTCTTCGGAGGGTCGGTGCAGATTTGATGAGCCAAACGCCTCTATCATGTAGGGATTCCATGATACTTAAAACAGAAATAATTGCAGAACTAAGCCAGTAGGTAGGACCTTTTACACTGGAATATAGGAGGTTGTGGGGTGACCACATAGACATTTATAAAATCATGAGGGATATAGATAAGGGGAATATCTTTTCCCTAAGGTGGGGAAGTTCAAGACTAGGGGGCATATTTTTAAGGTTGAGAGTAGAAAGATTTTAAAAAGATATAAAAACATAACTGGTGGGGAAGTTCAAGACTAGGGGGGCATATTTTTAAGGTGAGAGTAGAAAGATTTTAAAAAGATATAAAAACATAACTTTTTGCTGAAAATGGGAAAACAAATGAACAAATAATTGTCAAATGTAGTTAGGAGAGACGTTTGTGAGGTTGAATCACAGATGTCAGCATATGAACAACTGGGGGCATGTTACAGAGCTCTGTATGTTCACAGCTGAAATGAACTATATGGTTATATGTACAAAAGTTTAGAGTTGGCCAAAATGCACAAGTCAGTCGACATCCATGGAAAAACTAACAAGCAGCAGTTGCTGGAAATCTGAAACAAGTAAAAGATAGATCTGGATAGATTCAGTCTCTGTGTAGCGATCATGGCAGTTAAGACTGCAGACTCCTCACTAGAACTGGAAAATATTACCAACACGACATTTAAATAGGAGCAGGCACACATGCGTATACACAACACGCATGCATACACAATACATGCACACATAATTACACAACACACACGTGACAGATTCATATCTGACGGGTTTTTTTATATTTCACAGTGAGTCTTTGTGGATTCTACGGTGCTTGAAAATTTTAGCTGGAAAGTGTTCCTCCAGCCATGTGACAGTTCTACACGACACAACACACTCAGTCAATATTCAAAGTCATTAGTTTTGTGATGACCAAAACACAAACACATTGGACAGCTGACAAGCGGCTTCCTGTTCTTGTTGTGATGTACCAGGCCATGTTGACATTGCATCTTCCTTTCTGAAAGTTTGGAAGATTTTTGCACAAAAGTCAACATTTTGTTTCTTTTCTTTAAGGAGTTGATGCTACCAGCCAACGAAAGAAGAAGTTTCATCAGCTTCACTGTCTAATGATACCCAGACTGAAGATCATGAGATATAAAATTCACTCTTGGACAATTTACGGGATCTATAAAGATACTTTGCTGGGATAGGCTTTCAAATAAATGGCAATTCATTTGGCCTAGGGGTATAACAACTGGCTGAAACCCAAACTAGGTTTAGAGCACGCCTTTACTGAACAAAAACTCAAACCTCTCACTGATACGCAATCATCTCTGGCAGCAGCCCTGTGGACCAATTTCCCTTTGCACTGTGGGCCAGTGACCATCTTCATCCTGCTCTGAGTGGGTGACCTCCTCCTCTGGCACCATCTCCTGGTCACTGGGCTGTCCTTCTGTGTACTCCTGGATAGTGGGCAGTGCCCCTTGTAGGCTGCAGCGCCGCCGTAGCCCCACCAGAAGAGGCTGGGGCATGGAGCAGATGTCTGCGTTGTTCCCTAGGTCAATCCAGGACAGTGCAGGATACTTGTTTGGCTCCTTCATCATCTCGGTCATTTCATTGACAATGAGCCGTGTCAGTCGGTTCCCATTCAGTGCCAGGTTGGTTAGTTTTGGAAGGGTTGCTAGCAAGGGCAACAAAAGTCGTAGGCTTTCATCTGCCAACTCGGTGAAACTTAAATCGATGGAAGTCAGATGGTCTCGGTTCAGCTGCAAGTAATATGCCACACGGTGAATGTCCCTGGGAGAGAGTGGCATTCCTGATAGATCCAGGGAATCAGTGGTGAGATTTTTCTGCAATGCAACTTTTAAGCTAAAAGGAAAAACAAGGAATAGATTATTTGAATCAATGCTCCTTGTTACTGGCTTGTTATTTCTTACCCATGTTACGGACCAGATCAACCCTCTTCAAATATATCAAGGCGATCGCCTCAACCCTAACTTTTAACTTTCTTAAAGGCGAGCGTAAGAAGCTGTGTTCCAGACGTAATTTGATTGTGGGCAGCACAGTGGATCAATGGTTAGCACTGCTACCACACAACACCAGGAATCTGGATTCGGTTTCACCCTCGGGTGAGTGTCTGTGTGGGTTTCCTCGGGGTGTTTCAATTTCCACCATAGTTCAAGGATGTGTGGGTTAGATGGATTGGGTGTGCTAAATTACACAGAGTGTCCAGGGAGGTGCATTTCCCAACCCTGGGAAATGCAGGGTTACAGGGATAGGGTGGGGGTGGGTGGGTCTGGGTGGGATGCTCTTCAGAATATCACTGTGGACTTAATGAGCTGAATGCCAGCTTCCACACTGTAGGGATTCTCTGATTGGTCCCACTACTTGGTTTTAAGCAAAACACACCCAGTTAAAATACAAACAAAAAGTAAAGAACTGATCTAACCAACTCGATTGAGAAACCTTAACAGAATAATAGATTATCTAATGACTTAACAACAACTATTTCAAAATAGTAACATTTAGTAAACACACCCTTGGCAAAGGCAAATTCAGTAAAATAGATTGTCTC
Organism: Chiloscyllium plagiosum; assembly: GCF_004010195.1. Taxonomy (NCBI): domain Eukaryota; kingdom Metazoa; phylum Chordata; class Chondrichthyes; order Orectolobiformes; family Hemiscylliidae; genus Chiloscyllium; species Chiloscyllium plagiosum. The sequence continues at coordinate 52,600,402 of NC_057734.1, forward strand.
ACATGCAATGTTTCCTCAGTTCAGGAGAAAAGAACACCAGGAGAAAATTCTGGCAGAGAGATAGAACTCAAGGGTTTTGCTGTAGAAGGGTGAGATGGATGGGAGCTTCAAAACCCCAACAATAATTGAAAGCTAAACTAAAACCCTGGCCCTTTGGGAGCCTGACTCCACCATTCATGCTGTATCTGTTATTCTAACTTTAAAAAAAAACTAGGGCCTCACAAACTATTTACTTTATTGGCTTCAAATAGACTAGTCACTTCTGTCTCAATCTCTCTTAATAAAAAAAAAGGATAAAATACACCTCTTAAAGCCATGGTATCGTCCCACCCTGACTTGTACTATAGTTCATTCTTCCAACTATTGGGAGATCAGTGGGTCCAATTTAAAAAGAGCAGGAAATCTCTTATGTTGAGGTGTTATTGGTGAGCTGATCAGTACATGCAGCATTTATATGAAGACCATAAGAAACAGGAACAGGAGTAGGCCAATCAGCCCCTCGAGCCTGTTCCTGCAATTTAATCAGATTCAACCGCACAAAAGGACAAGTCCTAGAAAATATACCTACCACCCCAACACTTTGCTTAAAACAGGATATGGGGGCAAGGGACAATACTGCATATAAACCACAGAATAATCACTGAGTCCCAGTGATAAAATCCAATTTCTGCTTCACTCATCACCTGCCAGTTACTACATTTGAAAGGATTTATTTATTATAATGTATGTTTTGTTACAAAATACAGTAAAAAGCATTGTATAGTGTCACCAGTCTCTGGTGCCATTTTAAAGCACAGGAAAATAAACTCAAACATAGAATGTAAAGGCAGAAAAATGAAAACATAAAGAAAGTGCCCAGCCTTAGAATCCTTCTTGTTAACTGCTCCATCACAGGTCTGGTGGGCAGGCCTGAGTCCTCTTTGCAGTGCCACCACAGGTCTGATGGGCAGGCACAAGTCCTCTTTGCAGTGCCACCACAACTGGAACAAAAGTTGCCATTTTCTGTGCCATTTTGCCTCCACTGACGTAATACATATTGATTACAAAACCGGAATTAAAAACACAAATAAAGGAAACAAAGCCAAAAGGAATGAGAAACATCCAGATATTAAAGTCTTATTTAAGTCTTATCTATGCAGGCACCCAGGCCAAGCCGCAGTTTGGATTCTCGGAAGGAGATGAGTGCTTGATGCCACTGACTGTACCACTTCGGACCTCCTGCTGCTGCTGGCGCTGCCACCATCACCTCCAATTTTGTAACTGCTGGTGCTGCAACTGGGTCCTGGAATGGGCTCTGCCACGGAAGATACACATTCAACAACAAGAGCTGGAAGTGCTCAAGAAGTCTGACACAACCACATAGAACATTAAGGCACAGTACAGGCCCTTGATGTTGCACCGACCTGTGGAACCAATCTGAAGCCTACCTATCCGACATTATTCCATTTTCATCCATGCGTTTATCCAATGACCATTTAAATGCCCTTAAAATTGGCAAGTCTGCTACTGTTGCAGGCAGGGGATTCCATGCCCCTACTACTCTGAGTAAAGAAACTGCCTCTGACATCTGTCCTATATCTATCATCCCTCATTTAAAGCTATGTCCCCTCATGCTAGCCAGCACCATCTGAAGAAAAAGGCTCTCACTGTTCACCCTATCTAACCCTCTGATTATCTTATATGTCTCTATTAAGTCACCTCTAAATCTTCTCTTTAACAAAAACAACCTCAAGTCCCTCAGCCTTTTCTATTAAGACCTTCCCTCCATACCAGGCAACATCCTACTAAATCTTTCCTGAATCCTTTCCGAAGCTTCCACATCTTTCCTATAATGCAGTGACAAGAACTGTATGCAAGACTCCAAGTGCAGCCACACCAGAGCTGAAAAATGTGTTGCTGGAAAAGCACAGCAGGTCAGGCAGCATCCAAGGAGCAGGAGAATCGGTGTTTCGGGCATATGCCCTTCTTCAGGAATTTCCTACTCCTTGGATGCTGCCTGACCTGCTGCGCTTTTCCAGCAACACATTTTTCAGCTCTGATCTCCAGCATCTGCAGTCCTCACTTGCAGCCACACCAGAGTTTTGTACAGCTGCAACATGACCTCATGACTCCAAAACTCAATCAAAGCTATCGCAGCATATGCCTTCTTAACAATGGGCGGCAACTTTCGTGGATCAATGTACATGGACACCGAGATCTCTCTGCTCATCTACACTACCAACAATTTAACCAATTACCATAGTGCTCTTTATTCCTGTTGCTCCTTCCAAAGTGAATCACCTCACACTTTTCCACATGAAACTCCATTTGCCACCTCTCAGCCCAGTTCTGCAACTTATCTATGTCCCTCAGTAACCTACAACATCCTTCGGCACTATCCACGACTCCACTGACCATACTGTCATCTGCAAATTTACTAACCCATCCTTCTACGCCCTGTTCCAAGTCATTTATAAAAATGACAAACAGCAGTGGACCCAAAACAGATCCTTGTGGTACACCACTATGTAACTGAATTCCAGGATGAACTTTCCCATCAACCACCACAGCTAGCCAATTTCTGATTCAAAACGCGAAATCACCCTCAATCTCATGCCTCCATATTTTCTGCAAGAGCCTACCATGGGGAACCTTATCAAATGCCTTACTGAAATCCATACACACCACATCAACTGCTTTACCTTCATCCACCTGTTTGGTCACCTTTTCAAAGAACTCAATAAGGTTTGTGAGGCATGACCTACCCTTCACAAAACCATGTTGACTATCCCTCATCAATGTAATCCTTTCTAGATGATTATAAATCTTATCTCTTATAACCTTTCCAACACTTTACCCACAACCGGTTCACTGGTCTGTAATTACTTGAACAAGAAGACATTTGCTATCCTCCAGTCTTCTGACACTATTCCTGTAGACGATGAAGACATTAAGATCAAAGCCAGAGGCTCCCTGGCTTCCCAGAGAATCCTAGGATAAATCCCATCTGGCCCAGGGGACTTATCTATTTTCACACTTCCCAGAGTTGCTAACACTTCCTCCTTGTGAACCTCAGTCCTGTCTAGTCTACTAGCCTGTATCTCAGTATTCTCCTCGACAACACTGTCCTTTTCCCGTGTGAATACCGATGAAAAACATTCATTTCACGCTTCTCCTATCTCCTCGGACTCCACGCACAACTTCCCACTGCTGTCCTTGATTGTCCCTAATCTTACCCTGGTCATTCTTTTATTCCTGATATATCTCTAGAAAGCTTTAGGATTTTTCTTAACCCTATCTGTGAACAACTTCTCATGACCACCTCATGGACTTGCAGAAATTAGAAGCTGCCTCCATCCCACACTTCAGTCAGCAATTGAGAGATGTTGGACAAAGAATATGCCAGACTGTCACCAGGTGAAAAAATAAACTAGACATTCTTGAAGAGGATGGAGAACAGGAACTTCAGGAACAAACATGGTGGAAAAGGGTGTGGGATTGGGGATAACCATTAACATATATCCCTGGATTAGGATAATATTTATGGGCGGCACGGTGGCACAGTGGTTAGCACTGCTGCCTCACAGCGCCAGAGACCTGGGTTCAATTCCCGCCTCAGGCGACTGACTGTGTGGAGTTTGGACATTCTCCCCGTGTCTGCGTGGGTTTCCCCCGGGTGCTCCGGTTTTCTCCCACAGTCCAAAGATGTGCAGGTCAGGTGAATTGGCCATGCTAAATTGCCCGTAGTGTTAGGTAAGGGGTAAATGTAGGGGTATGGGTATGGGTGGGTTGCGCTTCGGTGGGGCGGTGTGGACTTGTTCGGCCGAAGGGCCTGTTTCCACACTGTAAGTAATCTAATCTAATCACACATAGTTGTAGGAATACAACTGGTATTGGCTCTGACATGGAATATAATAGCTGGAGGTCTTGTAGGCAATATGAGTCATAGCGATGTACAGAACACAAACAGACTCTTTGGTCCCAATCGTCCATGCCGACCAGATATCCTAACCTAACCCAGTCCCATGTGCCAGCACTTGGCCCATATCACTCTAAACCCTTCCTATTCATATACCCGTCCAAATGCCTTGTAATTGTATCAGCCTCCACCACTTCCTTTGGCAGCTCATTCTCTGTGTGAAAAAGTTGCCCGTTAGGACCCTTTTAAATTTTTCTCCTCTCACCCTAAACCTATTTCTTCTAGTTCTGGACTGTTCACTACACCTCCAATTTTGGTGTCATCTGCAAACTTACTAAATATATCTCCTACGTTCACATCAAAATCATTTATATAAGTTGACGAAAAGCAGTGGACCAGCACTAATTCTTGTGGCACTCCACAGGTTTCCAGTCTGAAAACAACCCTCTACCACCACCCTCTGTCTTTGAGCCCACCTTTGAGCCAGTTCTGTATCCAAATGTTTAGTATTCCATGAGATCTAATCTTGCTCACCAGTCTCCCATGGGGAATCTTGTCGAACATCTGATTGAAGTCCACATAGATCACGTCCACCGCTCTGCCCTCATCAATCCTCTTTGTTATTTCTTCAAAAAAACTCAATCAAGTTTGTGAGACATGATTTCCTCCGCACAAAGCCATGCTGACTATCCCTAATCAGTCCTTGCCTTTCCAAATACATGTGCATCCTGTCCCTCAGGATTCCCTCCAACAACTTGCCCACCACTGACGTCAGGCTCACTGGTCTATAGTTCCCTGACTTGTCCTTACCACCTTTCTTAAACAGTGACACCATGTTAGCCAGCCTCCAGTCTTCTGGCACCTCACCTGTGACTATCAGCAAGATGCCCAGCAATCACTTCTCTAGCTTCCCACAGAGTTCTAGAGTACACCTCATAGAGTCATAGAGATGTCCAGCATGGAAACATACCCTTCGGTTCAAGCCGTCCATGCTGACCAGATATCCCAACCCAATCTAGTCCCACCTGCCAGCACCCGGCCCATATCCCTCCAAACCCTTCCTATTCGTATACCCATCCAAATGCCTCTTAAATGTTGCAATTGTACCAGCCTCCACCACATTCTCTGGCAGCCCATTCCATACACGTACCATTCTCTGGGTGAAAAAGTTGCCCCTTAGGTCTCTTTTATATCTTTTCCCTCTCATCCTAAACCTATGCCCTCTGGTTCTGGACTCCCCGACCCCAGGGAAAAGACTTTGTCTATTTATCCTATCTATGCCCCTCATAATTTTGTAAACCTCTATAAGGTCACCCCTCAGCCTCCGACGCTCCAGGGAAAACACCCCCAGCCTGTTCAGCCTCTCCCTGTAGCTCAGATCCTCCAACCCTGGCAACATCCTTGTAAATCTTTTCTGAACCCTTTCAAGTTTCACAACATCTTTCCGATGGGAAGGAGACCAGAATTGCACGCAATATTCCAACAGTGGTCTAACCAATGTCCTGTACAGCTGCAACATGACCTCCCAACTCCTGTACTCAATACTCTGACCAATAAAGGAAAGCATACCAAACGCCTTCTTCACTATCCTATCTACCTGCGGCTCCACTTTCAAGGAGCTATGAACCTGCACTTTGTTCAGCAACACTCCCTAGGACCTTACCATTATCCACCTTTATGTATTTTAAGACATCCGGCACCTCCTCCTCTGTAATATGGACATTTTCAAGATGTCACCATCTATTTTCCTACATTCTCCATCTTCGATATCCTTCTCCTCAGTAAACACTGATGCAAAATACTTATTCTGTATCGCCCCCATCTCCTGCGGTTGCGCACATTGGCTACCTAGCTGATCTTTGAGGGGCCCTATTTTCTCACTAGTTACCCTTTTGTCTTTAATGTATTCATAGAATCACTTTGGATTCTCCTTAACTCTATTTGCCAAAACTATCTCATGTCCTCTTTTTGCCCTCCTGATTTCCCTCTTAAGTATACTCTTACTGCCTTTATACTCTTCTAAGGATTCACTTGATCTCTCCTGTTGATACCTGACATATGCTTCCTTCTTTTTCTTAACCAAAACCTTAATTTCTCTAGTCATCCAGTATTCCCTACACCTACCAGCCTTGTCTTTCAGCCTAACAGGAATATACTGTCTCTGGAATCTTGTTATCTCATTTTTGAAGGCTTTCCATTTTCCAGCTGTCCCTTTACCTGCAAACATCTGCCCCCCAGTAAACTTTTGACCATTCTTGCCTAATACCATCAAAAGTGGCCTTCTTCCAATTTAGAACTTCAACTTTTAGATCTGGTCCATCCTTTTCCATCACTATTTTGTAATACAGAATTATGGTCGCTGACCCCAAACTGCTCTCCCACTGACACCTCAGTCACTTGCCCTGCCTTATTTCCCAAGAGGAAGTCAGGTTTTGCTCCTTCTCTCGTAGGTACATCCACATAGAATCAGAAGATTTTGTTGTACACATTTAACAAGTTCCTCTCCATCTGAAATCTTAACACTATGGCCGTCACAATCCATGTTTGGGAAGTTAAAATCCCCTACCATAATCACTCTATTATTCTTACAGTTAACTGAAATCTTACAAATTTATTTCTCAATTTCCTGCTGAGCATAATACAATCGCAATAAGGTGATCATCCCTTTCTTATTTCTCAGTTTCACTCAAATAACTTTCCTGCATGTATTCCCAGGAACATCTTCCCCAAGTACCGCCATAATCCTTATTAAAAATGCCACTCCCCCTCCTCTCTGATCCCTCCTTCCTGCTTTCTATTCTTCCTACAGCATTTGTATCCTGGAACATTAAGTTACCAGTCCTGATCAAACCTCAGCCACGTTTCTGGAATTGCTATGATATCCCAGTCCCATGTTCCTAACCATGACCTGAGTTCATCTGCCTTCCCTGTTCGATCACCTGCATTGAAATAAATGCAGCTTAATTTATTAGTCCAACCTTGTTCTCTGTTTTGTCCCTGCCTTCCCTGGCTGTTTGACTTGCTACTTTTCCCAACTGTATCAGTCTCAGATTGATCTCTTTCCTCACTATCTCCCTGGGTCCTCCCCCACTTACTAGTTTAAATCCTCCCAAGGAGCTCTAGCAAATCTTCCTGCCAGTATACTAATCCCCTTCCAATTCGGGTGCAATCCATCCTTCTTGTACAGATCACTTCTACACCAGAAGAGATTCCAATAATCCAAGAATGTGAACCCTTTTCCCATGCACCAGCTCCTCAGCCACGTATTCATCTGCTCTATCCCCCTATTCCTACCTTCACTAGTTCATAGGTCCAGGTTTAATCCAGATATTACTACCCTCGAGGACCATCTTTTAAAATTCCTGCCTCACTTTCGATATGCTCCCATTAGAATATCATCCTTTTTCCTTCCTATGTCATTGGTTCCAACGTATGCAATGACCTCCTGCTGGTCCCTCTCCCCCATGAGAACATTCTGCACCCTCTCTGAGACATCCTTGATCCTGGCAGTAGGGAGGCAACACACCATTCTGATATCTCGCTGCCAGCCGCAGATACGTCTGTCTGTGCCTCTGACTAGACAGCCCCCTATCACAACTGATCGTTTGGAACCTAATGTACCCCACATTACATTAGAGCCATTATCAGTATCAGAAACTTGGCTGTTTGTGCTATATTCCCCTGAGAGTCCAACACCCCCTACATTTTCCAATACAGCATACTTGTTTGAAATGCGGATAGCCACAGGAGACCCCTGCACTACCTGCCTCTCTCTCTGACCTTTCCTGGAGTTAACCCACCCACCTGACTGTACCTGCGGCTTTTCTCCCTTCCTATAATTGCCATCCATCACACTGCCTAGCTCCTGTAAATTCCTTATTGCTTCTAACAGCCGCTCCAACCGATCTATGCAATCTAATAGGATTCGCATTCAAAGTCGCTTCCTGCAGACATAAGAGAGGGTAGGAGGTCCTTAATGGATACTTTGTTTCAGTAGTCACGAGTGAGAGGGACCCTGTCGTTTGTGAGTTCAGCGTGAAAGAGACTGATAAGCTCAAACAAGTTGATGTTAAGAAGGAGAATGTGCTGGAAATTTTGAAAAACATGAGGATAGATAAGTTGTTCAAAGGCGAGACGCAGAGGCATAGGGAAGGTCTTGATGAGGTGCTCATATTCATCAATAATGTGTTGCAGGCTACGAAGAACATGGTATGGTTTCTCCACTCCCTGGAAGTACGAGACAATGATGGGTACCCTATCAGGTTGTATCCAGTGTCTGTCTCCTGAGCAGGTCATTACAGTTTTTCACTGTAGCATGTCGGAACTGGCGGTCGATGAGTTGAGCATCATACCTTGTTCTTATGAGGATGTCCTTCAGTACTTTCAGGTGTCAGTCACATTCCTCCTCATCTGAACAGATCCTGTGTATGTGTAGGGCTTTGATTAGATTAGATTAGATTCCCTACAGTATGGAAACAGGCCCTTCGGCCCAACAAGTCTGTACCGACCCTCCGAAGAGTAACCTACCCAGACCCCTACCCTATATTTACCCCTAATTAATGCACCTAACACTATGGGCAATTTAGCATGGCCAATTCACCTGACCTGCATACCTTTGGACTGTGGGAGGAAACCGGAGCACCCAGAGGAAACCCACACAGACATGGAAAGAATGTGCAAACTCCACACAGACAGTTGCCCAAGATGGGAATCTAACCCATGTCCCTGGTGCTGTGAGGCAACAGTGCTAACCACTGAGCCACCATGCTGCCCATAGGGGTTGGTTGTTTTAATATGTTTAGGATGGAAGCTAGAGAAGTGCAGCATTGTGAGGTTACCTGTGGGTTTGCAGTAGAGTGAGCTACTGAGGTGCCCGTCCTTGATGGAGATGCGCATGTTCAAGAATGAGACAGATACTGAAGAGTAGTCCATGGTAAGTCAGATGGTGGGGTGAAACTCATTGATATCACTGCAGTTGTTTATGTGACTCCTTGCCATGGGTCCACAGGAAGAAAATGTTATCAATATACCCGGTGTATCATGCTGGTTGAAGGTCCTGTGCAGCAAAGAAGTCTTGCTCGAATATGTGCATGAAAATGTTGGCATATTGGGTTCAAATTTGGTCCCCATGGCTGTTCCGTGTGTCTGGATGAAGAACTGGTTGTCAAAGGTGAAAATATTGTGGTCAAGGATGAAGCAGATGAGTTGTAGGATGGTGCGCGGAGATTGGCAGTTGTTGGTATTGAGTATTGAGGGCTGTTACCGCGAAGCTGTCATTGTGGGGGATGCTGGTGTAGAGTGCCAAAACTTCTATTGTGATGAGGAATGTTCCCAGTTTGACAAGTCCGTGGTTGCTGAGTTTGTGTAAGAAATCTGTAGTGTCACAACAGAAGCTGGGAATCCCTGTACAGTAGGTTTCAGGGTGCCCTTGACATAGCCAGAGGAGTTCTCTATATAATCAGTATTATAGATTTACAGCAAGGCTACTCTTAAAAGTATGAACTTTTATTTTATTTTATTAGATTCCCTACAGTATGGAAAGAGACCTTTCAGCCCAACAAGTCCATACCAACCCTTCAAAGAGTAACCCACCCAGACCCATTCCCCATATTCTCCATATGGGCAATTTAGCATGACTTATCTGCTCATGTGCTGTGAGCTCTTCAACACAGGTTCCTCCAAGGTCAGTTACTGTTTGTCCATGTTTCCTAGATGCACTCTGATGTCCAGAGATACTCAAACTCGAACAGCAAAGGCAGTAACTGTGCAGATTCGTAGGTTTCTTTCTCGGATCATGTGGTCGCTGCTTTCGTCTGTCTACCTCCCTTTTAAAGTGCTGTTGTTTTGATATTTTCTCCCTCAAAGTTCCAAAACAATGCAACGGCTTATAAAATAGTAATTACTCCTCTTGGGAATTCAAGGAAATCACCTCCAACACCTAAAATACCTCAAAAAAGGAGCATATTTTACAGCCACAACTTTTTTCACATAATCCATCTTGCATTACCCAGAGGATTAAAAAAAAAATCCAGGCCTTAATTATGGAACAACATGAAGTGCTGTCAATAGCAGGACATATCGACTTGACTTAACCAGTTAGAATTCCTTAAATTGCGTGACTGGCCAGAATGGGGCATGCCATATCCAGTGAAATAAATTGAGCATTAGGCTCAGTTAAAGGGCTTTATCTTGCTGGTCTTTACCCAGAGGGTAATTGTTAGGTCTACCCATGGCTTAAGCAGCATAAAATGGTTGAAAGTGGTTTTCAGTTGACGTAAAATGGCTGAGGAACAATTTCAGCTGAAACAGCAGTTTCCATAGAATGCTGTTTCAAGTTAAACTATAAGGTTAAGTAGATTAAGATAACTCGTGACGGTTCTTGTGAAATTCATACATTGGGCCTTGTGGAACAGAAGCAGATAGTTAAATGAGGTACAGTTTTGAAGAATGCTGCTAGATAAATGGGAAGGGTCAGCACACACACTGATCAATGTTCACATGATGTTAAGAGCCCCAGATCTCTGAATGATAGCCAGCTGAAATGGGCTGAGTGACTGTATTTAAACCGCATGTTTCCTTTTATTCAGTGGAGGAGTTCCTGGCCTGCCCACTGGTGTAAAACAATAAATATTTGAAGTGGACCTGGGTGTCAAGGGACTCGTATGGTCATTCCACGCCACCAGTTAAATGAATCTTAATGTCATCTTAAGCTAGTTCTGTTAGATTTACTCCTTCTATAAAGACAGCAAATTAGTCTGGCTCACAGTTATAGATTATGGAAGCTGCTGTTTCAGTTAGAATTCTTGCTCAGCCATTTTATGTCAACTGAGAATGATTTCCAACTATTTTGAACCACTTCAGCCACGGTAACCCAAACAGGAATCCAGATGTGATCTCACCAGCATCTCATAGTTACAGTATGGCATCCAAAGATTTGCAGGTATCTTACCACCCCCCGCAGAGTTTCTTATAATCTGCTTAATATGTAGGAAGGGGGTAAGTTGCTCGAATTTCAATCTCAGTATGAAGAATATGCTCAGACTGAATTTCACACATGTTTCATTGTGACTGTAGAGATTTAATCCTTCTTGATTTTCAGCGGTCTCTATATGCAGTTTGCTGCTGGTCAGTTAATACAGACAAGAGCCCAATCGTTCTATGTATACACATGGCACTGACAGTACCTACTCCCCTGGTGATCACAGAATCCTCATTTCCTGTTAGTCACCATGGCAACAGCAGCATAATGAGCAGACAGAACCAAATTCTGAGCTGAACCCATGCACTCTGCCTGCTTTCACTGCAAGTCCTGACAACACCAATTAAAAACCACAATGTGCATTGATGTCTGGGCAGTAAGCTGCTGGTGTGTACACATCACACGTTCAAACTAACAGAACCTGATTTCACATTTCTACCTTGCAGCCCCAGAGTCCTCGCTAGCTTCAGAAACTAAAAGATTCAAGGTTCCCACTGAATGAGTCATTGCTCTACTAGCTACTTACGACCCCCTTTCCATTTGGGAAATATATTTTGATAAGCAAGGTGGGGGTGGGGGGGGGGTGGGAGTGAAACCTAGCAATGTGAGATTGGGACACTGACACTGTGAGACTGGCATTGAGAAATCTAAGAGACTGCAACTTTTGGAAATTGGTAACAATTCACTGTGGGAGGGAGGCATTGCTGCTATGGGGAGAACCTGAAACACTGGCGCCAGGGAATGGGAAACATGGGCATTGTGGAAAATGCACTGTGGACAGAATATTTATTGGTACTTTGGGAGCCAGATGCACTAACACTGGTGGACTATGAGACACTGTGACTGTAAGTGTGCTGCACTGAAACTCAGGGAGCAATTCTATGGCACTGGGGCTTTGAAACCATGGGTGTGGAAAACTGGCACTGTGGGAGTGGGGCACTGGCACTGTGGGAGTGGGCATTGACATTGTGGAAGCATGATACTGTCACTCAGTCAACACAAAATTATTCCTTTTTTAACACAATATTTGTGACATCTTTTTGAGATTCCCACTGTGGGTTCCTGTATGATGCTGGTACAATGTGATGAACCATAACCATGCCAGTGTATCTAGGCTTAGGTATGTTTGTGACTACACGTTTGCTCATTGTGGCTTTACACATACAACCTACATCTGAGTCAGCAGAGCATAATTCCACGAGAATCGATCGTTACTGACTTGGCCCTGATTTCACCTTTCTTTACTCTTTGTGTAAACAACTATCACTTTTTACTTTCTTAACAAACGTCACCGAATCACCCATGTCACTAATTATAACTCCAATTACCTAGCACTACCCACCAGCGGCTGTACATTCTTATTTGTATAAACTGAAGTTAACTTTCCCCTAACTTGAAACATACAGCACAAGGAATTATTTCATTGCAACAGTTTTGTCAATTTCTTTTGTTTCTCACCACTTTAATCAGACTCTGTTCAAGAGATGTTCTTTTCTCAGCTAAACAAGTCCAACTTGCTCAACATTTGCCATTTAGGGCAGCACAGTGGTTAGTACTGCCAGGGACCAGGGTTTGATTCCACCCTTGAGTGACTGTCTGTGTGGAATTTGCACATTCCCCATGTGCCTGCGTGGGTTTCCTCTGGGACGTCTAGTTTCCTCCCACAATCCAAAGATGAGTAGCTTAGGTGGATTGGCAATGCTAAATTGTCCCATAGTGTCCAGGGATGTGCAGGCTAAGTGCTAGTCATGGAAAATACAGGATTATAGGGATGGAGTGGGTTTGGGCGGGACGCCCTTTGGACGGTTGGTGTAGATCTGATGGGCTGAATGGCCTCTTTCCATACTGTGGGGATTCTATGACTCTGTAATGTTTGATATGCCACATGGTCAGTGTACCTTTAAGAGACACGTTCATAGTATCACGACTGCATCATAGCATGTGACCTAAGAGGTAAAAAGATTTTAAGCTCTATCTTATTCTGGATCATTTGGAGTGTAGCATTCCATTGAAAACCTGCTGCTCTCTGCTACGATGTAATAGCTTAACATTTGCCCAGTTGCTTGTATATTTGAGGAAAACAATGCTTACATCATAATTAGTCATTATAAATGTATGTTGAATTCTTCAATACCACAACATTCACGCCCGGTGGATCAGATTCACATCGGCTTCATTTCTTCATTTTGGATTGGATTGATCTCTTGCTTTTCAGCAGCAATAATATTCAGACTCTGTTTAAAACATTGTTTCCTTAATTTTAATCCTGCTGAATATAATGAGGAACATTTCCAGTGAGGGGAAGCTCAACAGCTCTGAGAGAGAATTATCATCAAATCTCTTGAATACAAGTGACCGGATGGGGTGGGTGCTTACCAGGCTTGTGACTTCTGCCTGGGCACAGTCTGCCTGTGCCACTTGGAATGTGGGGTCAGGTGGTAGATGAGCTGTCGGCAAAGTTTCTCAGAGGATTTCAGGGGCTCCACTTCCTGAAGAGAAAAGTAGTCACAGTGTGACACAGCACAGAAACAGACCTTTTGGTCCAACTCAAACATGTTGACCAAGTTTCCGAACTAAACTAGTCTCGTTTGCCTGTGTTTGGCCCCTGTTCCTCTCAACCTTTCCCATCCATGACCTGTTTGAATGTCTTTTAAATGTTGTAACTGCACCTCCATTCACCACTCCTTCTGGCAGTTCATTCCACATACGAATCACCCTCTGTAACAAGTTGCCCCTTAGGTCCCCTTTAAATCTTTCCCTTCTCACGTTAAAAAATACATCCTCTAGTCTTTGTAGTTTCCCATCCTAGGGAAAAGACCTTGGCTATTCACCTTATGTATGCCCATCAAGATTTCATAAACCTCAATAATGTAACCCTTTAACCTCCTATGCTGCAGGGGAAAAAAGTCCCAGCCTATCCAGTCTCCTATTATAATTTAAACTTTCCAGTACCCTTAACATGCCGTAAATCTTTTCTGCACGCTTTTCAATATAATAATATCCTTCCTATAGAGAAGCGCATCTATAAAAAAAATTCTTATCATAAAGAAAAAGAAGAAACCAACCATTAAAAATTAACAGGAGGTACTAATATTAAAAATGTAGGGTCATTCAATATGCTGAAACCCAAATTGGATAGATTCTTGATTGAACGGAATCAATGAGTATATGGAATCTACAGGAATTAGAGGCTAATTTATCAAATAGCATAGCAGGCCCGAACAGCTCCTCTTGTTCCTAAATCGTATACAGTACCTTTATGTATAATATGTTGATGGCATGTTGACCTTCATCTTGAAGCAACTGGAATATAAAGTGATGTTACATTTGTATAGTGCCTTGGTCAGACTCGAGCACTGCACTCAGCTGTGAGCACTGCACCTTGGAAAGGGTATGTTGGTCTGGGAACAGGGAGTGCTGAGTGCTTCGGGACAAAATGGAAGCATTCTTTCACTGAGATCACCTCTAAATATTCTAAACTCCAGTGATTAGAGGACCAACCTGTTTAACCTTTGCCCATGAGACAATGCCTCCATCCCAGGGATCATTTTAGTGAATCTTCAATGAACTACCTCCAAAACTGCTCACAGTACTCCAGGTATGGTCTCATTAGCATCTTGTTCTGTTGCAGGAAAACTTCCCTAACCTTCTACTCCAATTGCTTGAAATAAGGGCCAATATTCCACTAACCTTCTGGATGACCTGCTGCATCTCTGTGCTAGCTTTGTGTTTTGTGCATAAGTATAGCCAAGTCCCCTTGCAATGCAGTGTTTTCTTGATCTGGATAATTTATGCCTTTGCTTGTATCAGGAAATATACGTGCCTGTGCCCTGACCCCGCGACAGCTACTGCGTAAAGCCAGTATTATGTCTCTACTGTCTATCATGCAATCTCACATCTATCACCAGAGTTTCTCTCAGATGCCCACCACCAAAACGTTTCACATGGAACGTGCAAATATGTGGATGAAGGGAGAGTTTCAGTCAGTGGGTGAAGAATTGAAGGTTCTGGTCAGTCGTGTTAAATTTTGTTCAATATAATGTGCATGATGTGTCTCTCAAAATATTTTATTTTGGAATGAAATTGAAGCAACTATATTACACTGGGAGATCTGAGCTGATATCACGGTCTCCATGGTTACAGCACAGAAATCTGGAGCAGAGAAGGTAATTAATTGGCCGTTGCTGATTCCAAGAAATGAGGCGGCCACGGAGACAGTGTTAACAAACTGTCAGGACTGCTCTGTATAGGAACCTCAACGTGGTAATCTCATTCTGTGAATCAGTACAATGGATCCGGAGGGGCTATCTCAGACCAAACTCAAACTGTAATAACATCCATTTAATATGGTAAAACATCACAAACACGACATGGCTGGAAATCTAACTCAATCTGGAGCTACAGGAGACACTGGCGATAGAGAGATGAGAGTGTATGTTCCACTAGACCCTGTGTGAGGTTCCCCAATTAGTTAAGATTTCAGATAGGATACCTCAAATCATTAAATTCTCCAGTAAGGAGGAATGAACTGCCTCTTCTTCTTTACTCGCCTACCTTCCTTGGCTGGTCACAAGGTTAAATTAAAAAAACCCTTCCTTTTCCTGGCGATACCTTTCTCCCTGTCGTGGCTGTGGGTATGTTTGTCCAGCTGGGAGGTTGATTTGGATACGTTTCGTCCCCTGTCTAGGTGAGATCTTCAGTGCTTTGGAGCCTCCTGTGATGTACTGTGACTTCAGGGATTTATTTGGTTGTGTTCCTGCTGTTTCTGGTTGCTGGTTCCAGTTGTTCATTGTAGTGGCCGGTATACTGGGTCATCTGTCAATGTGCTTGTTGATAGAGTCTGCAGATGAGTGCTATGCTTCTCGGAATTCTCTGGCTGACCTCTGTTTAGCTTGTCCTATGATCGTAGTGTTATCCCAGTTGAATTTGTGGTTTTTGTCATCTGTATGTGTGGCTACTAGGGACAGTTGGTCATGGCGTTTAGTGGCTAATTGTTGTTTGTGGATGCAGACTTGTAGTTGTCTGCCTGTTTGCCCTATGTAGCGTTTCGTGCAGTCTTTGCATGGAACCCTGTAAGTTACATTAGTCTTGCACATGATGAGTGTAGGATGTTTTGTCCTGGTGAGTTGTCTGAGTATGGCTGTCAGTTTATGGACTGTCTTGAATTCCAGTGGTCGAAGAAATCTGGCTGTCAGTTCCGAGACATTCTTTATGTAAGGTAGCATGGCTAATGAGTTAGGTCGTGGCATGTCCTCACCGTGTTGTTTGTCTGTTAGGCAAGTGCGGATGAAGTTGCAGGGATATCCATTCTTGGTGAATACTCTGTAGAGGTGTTCTTCCTCTTCCCTTCGTAGGTTGGGAGTGCTGCTGTGTATTGTAGCCCTTTTGAACGGGGTCATAATGCAGTTTCATAAGACACAGGACAAGCTAAACAGAGAACAGCCAGAGAATTTCTAGAAGCATGGCACTCCATCTACAAACACGTAGACCTAGACCCAGTATACCGGCAATTACAAAGAACGACCAGAACCGGCAACTGGAAGCAGCAAGAATGCAACCAAATAAATCCCAGAAGGCGCAGTACAGCAGCGCTTCACAGGAGGATCCAAAGCCCTGAAGATGTCACCTAGACAGGGAACGAAACATATCCAAATAAACTTCCCAGATTGGCAAACATACCCACAGCCACGACAACCGGTGCCTGAGCTACAAATCTTTACACAAACTTTGAACATTTCTTCAGGACAGAAAATGATCAAAGGAGCAATTTAAGCAGGTTTTCTTGAGTTAATAAAAATGAAGTTTATTAATTACTGAACGCAAGAAAAATTAGTAATGCAACACTTACATTAGGAAGAAGTGATTCCCAACAGAACAAAAAGTTACAAAATAATGAATTAGTCTCTGAATTGTTCATGAAGAACAGATAATCAAACATTATGGCCATTTCATTGGAGGTTGCTTGTTGTGTTTTTGTTTGTAGCTGAATAGGTCGATTTCAAGATTTTTAGTTTTGCAGGTTGGTTGAGATTCTGTTGTTCTTATTCCTTTTGATTTGTGACTAAAATCGAGCATTTCAAATCATTTAGCCCAGTAGGTAGCTGACTTCTAGCACTCAGAGTGGGAGAATTCTTTTAGCTGCAAACCAGAGGTCACTAGGGGATAGTTCTTCAACTGTGACCTTCTGAGTATGCTCATGCTCAGACCTGGTGCAGAGGTACTACACATGATGCCACTTAATAGATAAGAGCACTTGATGTTGGAGATAGTATATGTGCATGGATAAAGGATTGGATAACTAATAGAACAGCTGGGATAGGGAGGGCAGTTTCAGAATTTCATCTTGGAACTAGTGGGGTTACACAGGGATCAGTGCGGGGGTCATCATTACTTACAACACATATCGATGAATTAGAAGAGGAAAATGCATGGGTGAATGTGAAGTTCACAAATATCAACAAAATAGGAGAGAAGGCAAGAGGTGAGGAAGAACTTTCTGCTCATTTCTGTCTTAAATGTGCAATCTCTTATCCTGGGATTATGCCGTGTGGTCCTGGAACTGTCCCACAAAGGGAAACAATATTTCTGCATCTACTCTGTCAAGTCCTCCAGAGGTCTTTTATGTTTCAATAGGAACACCTCTCATTTTTCTAATTTCCAATGAGTACAAGCTCAACCTATTCAATCTTTCTTCGAGACACACTCACCATATCTGGAATCAATCTAACGAACCTTCTCTGGATTGTCTCCAATGCTACGTCTTTGCTAAGAACCAGAAAACTGTTCATAGCAGGTGGTCTGACTCATGTCTTGTATAGTTACAGGCCACAGGGCATGGGGAAATCCACACACAGGTATACACAGAAGGTGTAGGGGAATGTCTGCTTATTCCAAATTGTACTGCTCACTACTCTGTGGGATCTGACTGGGTTTGGCCGTGTGGAGGTCAAGGCCGGGGTGGGGAGAGGGATGTTGTTATTTGCAGGTGTTGGAGGTGGAATGCTCAGGGACCCGGGGGGGAGGGCTATTGACTGGCGATACAGGTCCTGCTTGTCTGATTGATATCACAGGGATATCAAAGCTTGTATATGGGCTCTCTGCAGCCAACTTTATTTGTTGGGAACACAAATTTTGTATCCCTTAACAATGTGGGGGCAGCAACATTAGGTTGGACTTAGAGCCAAGGTTCACAGAATTGTTTACTTGTTCTTTTTTAAAATTCATTAATGGAATGAGGGCATCATTGGCTAGACCAGCATTCATTGCCCATCCCTAACTGCCCATAAAGCCGTTTAAGAGTCAACCACATTGCTGTGGGTCTGGAGCCACATTTAGGCCAGACTATCTAGGTCCATCACTCACCTTCTTTGGGCACTGGATGTCACGAGCCAAGCTCATTAGCAAGTCATGGGAGATGGGGTCCACCAGATTTGGGAAGGCTGTGTGTTTATAGAGAACATCATTCAGAGAGGAGCCTTCCAGGCCCAGATCCTGCAGGGGGTGAGAACAAAGCCAATTAGCAACTTGTAAGATTGGCTGATCCAGTCACACAATTGTTGCTAATCTCTACCTTGAATGGAACAACAGTTGATGCTTTTCACTATATTTTACTGTATTATTCACTGTGACATGCAAGTCATAATAGATCATTCCATTCCATTCAATACAACCCTCCAATTCTGACCTCACATACAACGGAAGTCACATCTGGAATGTACTTCTTATATCTCTACCCCTTGCTCAATCTTTAATTCTTCCTTAGAAACAACCTTTCTGATCAAACTTCTAGCAATCTGTCTGAAACTTGACTTTCCCACAAACTTTGCTTGAGGACATTCAGGTAGAGTGTCTTGGATTCTTACGCTGTTAAAGACACTGAATTAGATTAGATTAGATTACATTACAGTGTGGAAACAGGCCCTTCGGCCCAACAAGTCCACACCGACCCGTCGAAGCGAAATCCACCCATACCCCTACATTTACTCCTTACCTAACACTACGGGCAATTTAGTATGGCCAATTCACCTGACCCTGCACATCTTTGGACTGTGTGAGGAAACCGGAGCACCCGGAGGAAACCCACGCAGACACGGGGAGAACGTGCAAACTCCACACAGTCAGTCGCCTGAGGCGGGAATTGAACCCAGGTCTCTGGCGCTGTGAGGCAGCAGTGCTAACCACTGTGCCACCTTGCCGCCCACAATGTTCTCCTACATGCCAATGTTAATGGACTAGCTGCTCCATTTACTGAATATATAAGTTTGTTTTAGGGCAAAATAATAAATAAACATTATAACTCAGTGTGGCAAAGGATCGATACACACATGAAAACACATCTACATCCTTGACAATGTTCTCAACGACAGTCCCTCTAACAATGAACTAGGACATGCTTCAGGGATAATAGAGTAGCTGAAGTTCATTGTAGGCTTCTCTTCCACAATGCTAACCGCATTGGTAGTGTCCCTATCTCTGAGCCAGGAGACCCAGGTTTCCTGAAGAAGGGCTTATGCCCGAAACGTCGATTCTCCTATTCCCTGGATGCTGCCTGACCTGCTGCGCTTTTCCAGCAACACATTTCCAGCTCAAGCCCCATCTACTCCAGCAGAGTGCGACAACATCTCTGACCATGTTTATTTGGGAAATATTTACGCAAGGAGAGCTGATTAGGAAAGGGAGAACACTGTTGAGGCACAGTGGTACTGCCCCTACCTTTGAGCTAGGTGACATGGGTTCAAGTCCTATCTGCCCTCTAATCGGGTCGATTTAAAAATATTGAGGAAAAAGGAGAGAGCAGTCTGGAATTTATATTAATTGATGGAGTGTAATTAAATAGGAACCCTCAAATCCTGCTTGGGCAAATTAATGACTAGCAATGTAATGTCTTACCAGAGGATTCATTTTGATCTCCAAGGGAATGAAGAAAAATAAGCATTTTCTTTTTGACAAAAGTACTGCTTCCAGAAGCCCTTGAGGCAAAACAGCAGAATCATATTGCAGGCTTTCAAATTACAAGTAGATCCCAGTTTCTGTTCCAAAGATGAAACATACAAGCAATGGAAGAATGAAGCAGAAACATAGTTACTTCCCTTCATGCAGGGGAAAGAAAGGACAAGCTTGGCTTTGGCTACAGCAGGAGAAAGAAAACTTGGAAGTCAAGCATTTTCAGAACCGAATTTAAGTGTCTTGGATATCTCAGAAGTACAACAGATTATATTACAACTTATGGACAAGATTTACAAAAACAGACAGTTTGCTGGAAGCCTATGATCTTCGATAAATTTAAGAAGATGGGCAACCAGCACAGTGAAGAATATATCATGGATTTTGACAGATCATAAAAGATTTAAGTATGTTACTCTCGAAATTCCCGAGTATGTGCTTGTGTTCAAATCATTGGATTATGCACAAATTTCATGTATGGGTAAAATATGTCATGGTTTCAACTTTTAGAAAGGATTCTCTTTTAGAGCAAATGATTGATGCCATAAAGAAATATTTAGGATCATAGAATCCTCACAGTGTGGAATCAGGCCATTCACTCTCAGTCCACACCAACCCGTTGAAAAGCATCCCACCCAGAATCAGCACTATATCATATGCCTGCATTTCCTATGCCTAACCCACATAACCCGGACACTATGGGCAATCTGGCATGTTCAATCCATGTAATGTGCACATCTTTGAACTGTGGCAGGAGCTCAGAGCACCCAGAGAAACACACAGACACAGGGAGAACGTGCAACCTCCACACAGGCAGTCGCCCAAGGTCCCTGGTACTGTGAGGCTGCAGTTCAAACCACTAAAAGTCACCGTGTCATCTGAACAATTGTTTGTCGGAACAATCATTTCCAGCTCTCGTTATGTCACAAACTGGAAATTCTATAGTGACACAGAGACTGGAGTACTCCACAACTAATGACTTTCCAAATCGCTGGGGGTGAGTAAAAGGCGTGTGCACAGAGATTGGACATTGAAAGACATTGTGAGGTGGGTCACTAGAGAACATAGAACACTCCAGCACAATACAGGCCCTTCAGCCTCGATGTTGTCGTACTCTAAGATCAAACTATCCCACATACCTTTCATTGTACTATCATCCATGTGCCTTTCCAAGAATCGCTTAAATGTCCCTAATGTATCTGACTCTACTCCCACTGCTGGCAGTGCATTATATGCACCTACCATTCTCTGTGTAAAGAGTCGACCTCTGACATCTCCCCTAAACCTTCCTCCAATCACCTTAAAATTATGCCCTCTCGTGATACACATTTCTGCCAGGGGAAAAAAGTCTCTGGCTATCCACTATATCTATTCCTCTTATCATCTCGTACACTTCTATCAAGTCATCTCTCTTCCTTCTTCACTCTAATGAGAAAAGCCCTAACTCCTTCAATTTTACTTCATAAGGCATGCCTCCAGTCCGGGCAGCATCCTGGTAAATCTCCTCTGCACCTTGTCTAAAGCTTCCACAACCTTCCTATAATGAGGCAACCAGAACTGAACACAATATTCCAAGTGTGTTCTAACCAGGGCTCTATAGAACTGCAACATAACCTTGAGGCTCTTAAACTCAATCCCCCTACTTATGAAAGCCAGCATACCATATGCCTTCTTAATAATCCTATCAACCTGGGTGGCAACTTTCAGAGATCTATGGACATGGACCCCAAGATCCGTCTATTCCTCCATGCTGCCGAGAATCCTGCCTTTAACCCTGTAAGCTGCATTCAAATTCGACCTTCCAAAATGAATTACTTCATACTTTTCCAGATTGAACTCCATCTGCCACTAAGTAGCCCAGCTCTGCATCCTGTCAATGTCCCATTGTAACCTACAATAGCCCTCCACACTATCCACAATTCCACCAACCTTCATGTTATTGAACCTTATTAAACCACCTTTCCACTTCCTCATTCAAGTCATTTATAAAAATCACAAAGGGCAGAGGTCCCAGAACAGATCCCTGTGACACATCACTGGTCACCAAGCTCCAGGCTGAATACTTTCCATCTACTACCACTCTCTGTCTTCTATGGACCAGCCAATTCTGTATCCAGACAGACAAATTTCCCTGTATCTCATACCTCCTTACCTTCTGAATGAGCCTACCGTGGAGAACATTATCAAACGCCTTGCTAAAGTCCACATACACCACATCCACTGCTCTCCCTTTATCAATGTGTCTTGTCAAATCCACTAAGGTTTGTGAAGCATGACCTGTTCCTAACAAAGCATTGCTGACTATCTCTAATCAAAATATGGTTTTTCAAGTAATCACAAGTCCGGTCTCTCATAATCCTCTCCAATACTTTGCTCACCTCTGACATAAGACTGACTGGTCTGTAATTTACACAGTTATCCCTATTCCTTTTCTTGAACAATGGAATAACATTGTTGGAATACTGTGTGCAATTCTGGTCTCCTTCCTAACAGAAAGATGTTGTAAAACTTGGAAGAGTTCAGAAAAATTTTACAAGTATGTTGCCATGGAGGATTTGAGCTATAGGGAGAGGCTAAACAGGCTGGGGTTGTTTTCCCTGGAGTGTCGGAGGCTGAGGGGTGACCTTATAAAGTTTTATCA
This sequence comes from Chiloscyllium plagiosum, assembly GCF_004010195.1. Classification (NCBI taxonomy): domain Eukaryota; kingdom Metazoa; phylum Chordata; class Chondrichthyes; order Orectolobiformes; family Hemiscylliidae; genus Chiloscyllium; species Chiloscyllium plagiosum. Next base: position 52,622,863 of record NC_057734.1, read on the forward strand.
AATCATGAGGGGCATGGATAGTGTAAATAGGCAAAGTCTTTTCCCTGGGTTGGGGAGTCCTGAACTAGACGGCATAGGTTTGGGTGAGAGGGGAAAGATATAAAAGAGACCTAAGGGGCAACTTTTTCACGCAGAGGGTGGTACATGTAAGGAATGAGCTGCCAGAGGATGTGGTGGAGGCTGGTACAATTGCAACATTTAAAAAGGCATCTGGATGAGTATATGAATAGGAAGGGTTTAGAGGGATATGGGCCAGGTGGGACTAGATTGGGTTGGGATATCTGGTTGGCATGGACGAGTTGGACCGAATGGTCTGTTTCCATGCTGCACATCTCTATGACTCTATTTGCCACCCTCTAATCATCTGGCAATACTCCAGTGGACAGCGAGGACGCAAAGATCATCGCCAAAGGTGCAGCAATCTCTTCCCTCATTTCCTACAGTAACCGTGGGTATATGCTGTCAGGCCCAGGGGATTTATCTACACCTATCTTTTTCAAACATATTTTAACAGATTTATTGATTAAGATAACATACTAGATGAGAAGTTTGATTAGTTTGGATCATGTTGGCATAAGTAGGGAAGATGTATTGGGTATGCTAGAGGTTATTAAGGTGGACAAATCCCTAGGACTGGATGGGATCTATCCCAGGTTGCTGAGGGAGCGAGAGAGGAAATAGCTCGGGCCCTATCAGATATCTTTGTGGCATCCTTAAACACCGGTGAGATGCCGGAGGACTGGAGGGTTGCTCATGTTGTCCCCCTGTACAAGAAGGGTAGTAGGGATATTCCGGGTAACTACAGACCAGTGAGCCTGTTGTTGGTGGTGGGGAAGTTGCTGGCGAGGGTACTGAGGGATAGGATTTATATTTGGAAAGGAATGAGCTTATCGGTGATGGGAAACATGGTTTTGTGCGGAGGAGATCGTGCCTTACCAACTTGATAGAGTTCTTCGAGGAAGTGACCAAGTTGATAGATGAAGGAAGGGCTGTTGATGTCATATAAATGGACTTTAGTAAGGTTCCCCATTGTAAACTAATGGAGAAAGTGAAGTCACGTGGTGTTCAGGGTGTTCCAGCTAGGTGGATAAAGAACTGGTTGAGCAACAGGAGACAGACAGTAGTAGTTGAAGGGAGTTTCTTGAAATGGAGAAAGGTGACCAGTGGTGTTCCACAGGGGTCAGTGCTGGGGCCACTGTTGTTTGTAATATACATAAATGATCTAGAAGAGAGCACTGTTGGTATGATCAGCAAGTTTGCAGATGACACAAAGATTGGTGGAGTAGCAGAAAGCATAAAGGGCTGTCAGAGAATACAGGAGAATAGAGATAGACTGGAGTGTTGGGTGGAAAAGTGGCAGATGGTTTTCAATCCAGACAAATGTGAGGTGAAGCATTTAGGCAAGACTAATTCTAGAGCGAATTATACAATGAATGGAAGAGCCTTGGGAAAAGTTGATGGGCAGAGAGATCTGTGAGCGCAGGTCCATTGTACCCTGAAGGTTGCTGCACAGGTGGATAGAGTGGTCAAGAAGGCATATAGTATGCTTGCCTTCATCGAACGGGGTATTGAGTATAAGAACTGACGAGTCATGTTAAAATTGTACAAGACATTTGTTCGGCTGCATTTAGAATACTGTGTACTGTTCTGGTCGCCACATTACCAAAAGGATGTGGAGAGAGTGCAGAGAAGGTTTATGAGGATGTTGCCTGGTATGGAAGGTGCTAGCTATGAAAAGAGGTTGAGTAGGTTAGGTTTGTTTTCATTAGAAAAAAGGAGATTGAGGGGGGACCTGATTGAGGTTTACAAATTCATGAAGGGTATAGACAGGGTGGATAGAGACAAGCTTTTTCCCAGGGTGAAGGATTCAATAATGAGAGATCACGCTTTCAAGGTGATAGGTGGAAAGTTTAAGGGGGATACACGCGGTAAGTACTTTACACAGAGGGTGGTGGGCATTTGGAACGCGTTGCCAGCAGAGGTGGTAGAGGCAGGCACGGTAGATTAATTTAAGATGCATCTGGACAAATTCATGAGTCGGTGGGGAGCAGAAGGATACAGATGCTTTGACCGACAGGTTTAGACAGTACATTTGGATTGGCTCAGGCTTGGAGGGCCGAAGGACCTGTTCATGGGCTGTAAATTTCCTTTGTTCTTTGTATAATGGGAGGTGCTAGCGAATTTTCCTTCGCACTGCACAGGGAATGATTTGGTGGTATTTTTGGAATGAGTCAAGGTATTGTTCTACAAGGAATGTCTTAAATGCAGAAATCAAATATTCAGAGTTGGACAGAGGGCCTGTTTATGTGCTGTATACCTCTATAACTCAAAGTACATATGGTTCTGATTAGTATGGTGGGAATGAATGGCATGGAAACATTGTATTAGTTGCTGATAATCTAAGTTGAGCCATGGGATCACTCATTCTTCTAAACTCCAATAAGTAAATTCCCAACCTGTTTAATCTTTGCTCATAAGATAATTCCTTTGTATCAGGGACCATTCTAGTGAACCTTCTCTGAACTGCCTCCAATGAAATTAGATTCATTTCTTAAATAAGAGGACAAAACTGCTCACAGTACTCAGATGTGGTCTCACCAGGACCTTATACAGTTGCAATAAGAACTCCCTACTCTTATACTCCAAACCCCTTGAAATAACAGCCAACATTCCAATAGCTCAAAGCGGATCCTCCAGTGTTTCAACTGCATTCCAGTGGAAATTCCTTTGAGCATCTTTATGATTCATGTGGACAATTATCAAACAGAGTAGGACTCTTCTGCACACTTAAGATTGTATTCTCTCTCTCTAGTTTCTTTCCTAAACATAAGATCTTCACTTGTTGGTTGAAGCAGAATATTTTCCACAGGTAAAAATTCACGGTAATTTTTGAGCTCTGAATATTTCATTAAAAGAGACTGTCTCCCTCATTTAAGGTATCTCTTTGTTCTTTTACAATTGAAACAACAAGGGGCCAACAGCTGAAGAAAGGTTTAATTAGAAATTAAGCTTCTGATTTTCTGTTACAGCCAGTAAAGTGGCTACAATATCCAAGAAGTCTCAAATTATTGAGGTAGCAAGAGATAATCACCAGACATGAAATGTCACAGATTTAGAACCATTCACATTTCTATTTCACTGGGCCTGTGGAGCTGAAGAAGGGCTTATGCCCGAAACATCGATTCTCCTGTTCCTTGGATGCTGCCTGACCTGCTGCGCCTTTCCAGCAACACATTTTCAGAGCTGTAAACACAGCCCATCCTTCTATCCACTGACTTTCCCTATACTTGCCACTGCCTCGGAAAGCAACCAACATAATCAGATTCCCCCTACCCTGGTTATTCTATCTTCCACCCTCTACCTTTGGGCAGAAGATATAAAAATTTGAATACACATATAAACAGATTCACGAACAGCTTGTTCATCTATACTGATCGTCCATGCTGACCAGATAGCCTAAATAAATCTAGTCCCATTTGCCAGCATTTGGCCCATATCCCTCTACATCCTTCCTGTTCATACACCAATCCAGATGCCTGGTCTGGATTTATTTACATGTCAGATTGTAAGCTTGAAAGTCTCCTGGTGTTCATGCCTACGATTGATATCTGGCCCTGCTCAAATCCAAAACGTAGGGATTGCCCAGAAATTCATGCAAACTGTCGGTCTGACTGAGAATTGCAGATACTTGGGTCATGAAAAGATCACCCTGCTGCAGTCTGCCAGCTCTTCTGATGGCATGATTTGGAGATGCTGGTGTTGGACTGGGGTGTACAAAGTTAAAAATCACACAACACCAGGTTATAGTCCAACAGGTTTGATTGGAAGCACTAGCTGGTGTTGTGTGATTTTTAACTTCTGATGGCAGTCACACTGAATCCCATTATTCATCATTCTAAGAGAAAGCCCTAATCTGTGAGGCTTTTTGAACAGGACTGGTGAGAAAAACCATGGACACCATCAGTAGAGACTGGAGAGAGACAGAGACAGAGAGAGAGAGAGAGAGAGAGAGAGAGAGAGAGAGAGAGAAACAGAAGGAGAGGTGGAGACAAACAGAGAGAGAAACATACACACACAGTGACAGCAACAGGCAGAGAGAGAGAGAGAGACACACACAAAGACAGACAAACTCAGGAACAGGGGGAGAGACAAATGGAAGAAGAGAGAGATACACAGAGACAGTGACAGAGAGAGAGAGGATGGGACAGAGAGAGAGAGAGAGAGAGAGAGACACAAGACGAAGGTTGGAAGAAGAAAAAGGTAAAAGATAATGAGGATGGGGAAAGAGAGAGGTAGAAGTGTTAGGGAGAGGGTTAGAAAGAAGCAGGAAAGCTAGGGTGGTACTTGAAAGAGAGAGATAGAAGGGTCTGGAAAGAGCGAGGAGATGAGGATGAGGAGAAAATGACTGGAAACAGAATCAATGGAGAGGGTGCAATAGAGATTTCTGAACAGAACTGGTTCAAAAATCTGTCAAGATTTGAAAATGTTGGGACAATGTTTTGGAGTGAGAGACAGAGTGAGGAAGAGAGGTACCAAGGGGGAGAAAGAGAAAGTGAGGGAGAGACAGCAAGTGGGAGTCAGAGAGAGAGAAAAGTGAGGGAAAGAGAGACAAAAGAAAGACAGAGAGAGAGAAAGAGAGAGTGAGGGAGGGAGAGAGGTGGGAGGGAAGAGACAGAGAGTGAAGGGGTCTTGGCTGGAGTTAGAAGGTGTTCACTTTGCAGAGTCTTTAAGTGTTGTTTATTTTACATTAACGGAGAGGAAAAACAGGCTTCTAGAGGTCTGGAGCCAACTGTTCTCTACCTTCTCTCAGTTCCGTGTCAAATTGCGAATTAAATCACTTCTGAAAGCTTTTTCTGGACAGCTTCTTTTGCTTTCAATCCAAAGATGATAACTAAGCATGTTTTTCAAACCCAGCTTCTTAAAACAATGTGTGATGACCATGGAGTCCCACATTTGCTTTGAGTCCTTAGAAGAGAACCAAAGGTTAGAGATGAGATGGTCAGGGAGAAGCTTGCTTTGAGAAATTGACCATAAATCTTAATAGATAGCATAAGCCAAGCTTATGTCTAATACTTTCTAACTCTCAGAAATGATAGAATCATCAAATGATTCCAGCCACAAGAAGCCATTCAATTTATCATGTCTGTATTAGCCCTAACTGCAGGACAACTCAACTATTTTTCTTTATAGTCCTGAATATATCATTTTTTTTCACATAATGATCTAATTCTCTTTCAAAAGCTGCAACTGAATCTACCATGAAGACATACTTGGGCAGCTCGCAACCACTCACTGCATAGGTGGGGTTGTGGACAGTGAGGAGGGCTGTTGTCGGCTGCAGAGGGACTTAGATATGATGCAGAGCTGGGCTGAGGAGTGGCAGATGGAGTTCAACCCTGCCAAGTGTGAGGTTGTCCATTTTGGAAGAACAAATAAGAATGCGGAATACAGGGTTAATGGTAGGGTTCTTAGTCAGGTGGAGGAACAGAGGGATCTTGGGGTCTATGTTCATAGATCTTTGAAGGTTGCCACTCAGGTGGATAGGGCACAACACTCCAGCTGGGGCTGAACCCGTATTTTGTACAAGTTCAACATAGAAGTCCTTGGAGACAACATCCGCCGCTCTGCCTTTACCAATCTTCACCGTCACTGCTTCAAAAAAACTCAATCAAGAAAGTGAGACATGATTTCCCACGTACATAATCTCCTTGCTGTTGTACTCTAAGCCCCAGTGCTTTGGGGAGCCAGCTGTGAATCTCATCACGACAGATGGTGGAATTTGAATTACAGTACGGGTTGTTCTGCTGTAGCACTTGTTTCGTTAATGCATATTCGGTGTAATGTGATTGATGAATTGGGACACTGTTTCTAAAGTACAAACTTTTCAAATATATGTTGGCAGTAGCGCAATTACATTACCAACACTTTAAACACTGTTTCTAAAGCGCCATTCTTCTATGATGTGGGATTGCACAAGAATGCAACAATTGCGTTATACAAGAATTACACGTATTTTAAAATTAGTTAGTTTAGAAGTCCAATGATGGCCATGAAAGCATTGTCGATTGTTGTAAAAAAAATCTTGTTCACTAATGTCATTTAGGGAAGGAAATCTGACATCCTTATCCGGTCTGGTCTACAAGTGAATCTAGACCCACAGCAATGCGGTTGATTCTAAATTGCCCTCTGAAATGGTTCCAGCAAGTCACTCAATTGTAGTAGAAGCGCTAAAACATCTCATCAAAGAAGTGAAATCACACTGACAACTTGTCATCAACTAGACTGAAACAATGTCACACTCAGACCTGTCAACACTGCAAAGTCCTCCTTAATTGAGTTCAATCTGGTTGAATGCGAGGTGATGCATTTTGGAAGATCCAATTCTAGAGCGACCTATATGGTAAATGGAAAAGCCCTGAGGAAATTTGATGTACATACAGATCTGGGTGTTCAGGTCCACTGTATCCTGAAGGTGGCAATGCAGGTCGATAAAGTGGTCAAGAAACCATATGGCATGCTTTCCTTCATCGGACAGGCTATTTAGTACAAGAGTTAGAACATAGAGAACATAGAACATAGAACATGGAACATAGAACAATACAGCACAGAACAGGCCCTTCGGCCCACGATGTTGTGCCGAACTTCTAACCTAGATGAAGTACCCATCCATGTACCTATCCAAATGCCGCTTAAAGGTCGCCAATGATTCCGACTCTACCACTCCCACGGGCAGCGCATTCCATGCCCCCACCACTCTCTGGGTAAAGAACCCACCCCTGACATCGCCCCTAT
>NC_057734.1:52632478-52648811 GCF_004010195.1 Chiloscyllium plagiosum
TCCACGTTTCCGTGATGGCCACAGCATCGTAGTCCCAGGTACCGATCCACGCCTTAAGTTCACCGACCTTATTTCTGATACTCCTTGCGTTGAAGTCTACGCACTTGAGCCCATCTCTGTGTCCGCTAGTAGTCCCTGTCAGTGCTACCTTCTCCACAGCCTCCCTACAGTCTTTTGCATCCTGACACACAGCTAGCTTACTTGCTGGACTACAAGTCCGGATCCCATCCTCTTGCCAAATTAGTTTAAACCTCCCCGAAGAGTGCTAGCAAACCTACCCCCCAGGATATTGGTGCCCTTCTGGTTCAGGTGCAACCCGTCCTGTTTGTACAGGTCCCACCTTCCCCAGAATGCAGTCCAATTGTCCAAATATCTGAAGCCCTCCCTCCTACACCAGCCTTGCTGGTGTTCAACTGCACTCTCTCCCTATTTTTTGCCTCACTGTCACGTGGCACCGGCAACAACCCAGAGATGACGACTCTGTCTGTCCTGGCTTTTAGCTTCCAGCCTAACTCCTTGAGCTCTTGAATGTCCTCCCCACCCCTCTTCCTACCTATGTCGTTGGTGCCAATGTGTACCACGACTTCTGGCTGCACACCCTCCCTCTTAAGGATTCTGAAGACATGGTCTGAGACGTCTCGGACCCTAGCACCCGGGAGGCAACAAACCATCCGTGAGTCTCGCCCATGTCCACAGAACCGCCTGTCCGTCCCTCTAATTAGAGAGTCCCCTATAACTAGCGCTCTCCTCCTCTTACGTTACAGGGGACGTATGTTACAGTTGTATAGGACTTTGTATAGGACTTTGGGAAGCTTATTGTATAGGACTTTGGTTCGGTCGCGTTTGGAATACTGCATACAGTTCTGATTGCCATGTTACTTAAAGAATGTGGATGCTTTGGAGAGGGTGCAGAGGAGGCTCACCAGGGTGTTGCCTGGTATGGAGAGCGCTAGATATGAAGAGAGGTTGTGTAGATTAGGATTATTTTATTAGAAAGATGGAGTTTGCGGGGGGACCTGATTGAGGCCTACAAAATCATGAGGGGTAGAGACAGGATGGATAGCAAGAAACATTTTGCTAGAGTGGGGTCTCAATTACTAGGGATCACGGGTTCAAGGTGAGAGGGAAATGTTTAAGGGAGATATGCTTGGAAAGTTCTTTATGGAGGGCTGGTGGGTATCTGGAGCGTGTTGCCAGTGGAGGTGGCAGAGGTGGGCATAATTGCTTCATTTAAGATGCATCTAGATAGATGCATGAATGGGCAGGGAGCAGAGGGATACCGATCCTTAGAAAATAGGCAACAGGTTTAGACAGAGGATCTGGATCGGTGCAGGCTTGGAGGGCTGAAAGGCCTGTTCTGTGCTGTAATTTTCTTTGTTTCTTGTTCTAATAAAGTCTGGGGGCTAGTGCCAGTATTGGGAGAGTTGTCTCACAGTCTAATCAAGCAAAAGACTGACATTGACTGTAAAGAATAATTCTGTGAATATGACTATGTCCCAGCTACCACCATCACCATCTCTGGATATATTCTGTCCCATTGTCAGGAAAGATCCAGCTGAAGTGCAGACGCAGTGATATACAGTCAGGTGTGACTTGCCCTGGGAGTCCTCAACATTGACTTTGAACCCTACGAAGTCTTATGGCTTCAGGTTAAACATGGACAAGGAAACCTCCTGCTGATTACCACATACTGTTCTCCCTTGGCTGATGAATCTGTGCTCCTCCATCTTAGACAATATTTAGAGGAAACACTGAAGGTAGCAAGGGTGGGAGATTTCAATGTTTGATCATTTTTTTTGAGTGGATCTCCATTGGCATAATTTTAGTTCACTCGCTTGGCAGTGGAAACATGGTGGATACAATATTTGGAAAAAGTAAAACCATTCCTATTACTGTTTTAGAATGTTTATCACACCCTATGTTTGAGGTTAATAATTACAGAGCTGCTTTTTTCATATACTTGTGGTCATGGCATTCTAATTTTATCCTATAATCCAGAAAATTCCAAACCCTAAAATTTCCCAAACTTTTCAGACAGGCGAGGTTGCAATGATTTAGCAGTGAACATTTGACAGCATGTCGTATCAGCAAGTATTAGGTCAGATGGCCAATAGCTTGGTCAAAGGTGTTAAGTTTTAAGAGAAAGAAAGAGAGAACGAGAAAGAAATGGAGAGAGAGAGAGTGAGAGAGAAAAAGAGGGGAGGAGAGATTAAAAAAGTGAATTCCAATCCTTGGGCATAGGCAGCTGAAAACAACTATAAGTTTGATTAAAATTGGGAAGACTGAAATTGGAGCAACAAAGTGATCTCCTGGATTCGGAATGGCTGAGGGTGGTTACTGGGACAGAGCCATCGAGTCATTCAGCACTAAAATAGACTGTGCGGTCCAACTTGTCCATACCAACCAGGATTCCCAAACTTGTCCCACTTACCTGTGTTTGCCCCATATCCCTCAACCTTTATGCACCTATCCAAATGTCTTTTAAATGTTGTAACCGTACCTACATCTACCACTTCTTCTGGCAATTCATTCCATAAATGAACGACCCTTTGTGTGAAGAAGTTACCCCTCAGGTTCCTTTTAAACCTTTCAACTCTCACCTTAAACTATTCTCTCCAGTTTTAGAAATCCCCTACCTGGGGAAAAGACCTTAGCTACTCACCCTGTCTATGCCCCTCATGATTGTGACTTTGATATGTGCTGTTCCACCAATTGCAGCAGTGGTGAAAGCCTGACTACAGAGATTCAAAGATGAGATTCCAGGAAATATTTCTTTCCTATCCTGTGTTCTCTTCATATCCACATGCTCCCAGTAACATTGCACTGCCCTCTGAGGAAGGTGGATTGAGGTGGAGAATTGCTGCAGATGGACTGAGTGGATTACCTACATTCAGAAGTCAATCTGTCTGAGAGATGTGAGGTGACTGCACAGTTCTATTAGTAGGCACTGACGTTACAGTGACAGGCACACTGTAACGACAAGAGACACAGCTCACTGCTTGAAGAAGTGAGATAATTTGGAACTAGTCCCCCTGTTAATGGGAATATCAATAACCCTGCTAAAATGGCAGTACATTCTTGCCTATTCACAGACAACCGTGACCACCTCCATCCCACACCTCCATTCTGTGATTGTCCTTTTGGGGATGGTCGTGTTGTGTGTGGGTTGTAGAAAGCTGGAAGGTCTCCAGGAACCTGTTTCAGACAGTGTGGTAACTCAACCTTATCCATTCTGACTGGCAGCTAAATCAAAGCTACGTAAACCCAAAGGTTATTTCAGAGGTGACATCGTCTTGCATAACTTAATTTGATTGAGTTCTTTTTAAGAAGTTATCAAAAAGAGAGTTGAAGGCAGAGGAGTAGCTATTGTCTACATGGACTTTAGCAAGAATTTCGACTGGTTAGCAAGGTTCAACCACATGGGATGCAGAGAGACCTAGCCAATTGGAAACAAAACTGGCTGAATGGTAGGAGCCCAAGGATGGTGGTGGACTGGAGATCCATGACCAGTGCTGTTCACTATGGTTCCTCATTTATATTAACAATTTGAATGAGAATAAAGGAGATACAGAATCATAGACTCCTGACAGTGTGGAAGCAGGCCATTCAGTTCAACAGGCCCACACTGATGCTCCGAACAGCATCCCACACAGACTGAGCCCCCCTTTCATCTAACCCTACATTTCCCATGGCTAACCTACCGAGCCTACACATCCCTGGACAATATGGGAAATTTTGCATAGCCAATCAACCTAACCTACACATCTTTGGACATATGGTTAGTAAGTCTGCGGATGATATAAGTACACCAAGATCTTGATCAATCGGGCCAATGGACTGAGAAGTGGCATATGGAGTTTAATTAAGATAAATGTGAGGTGTTGCATTTTGGTAAGGCAAATCAGGGCAGGACTTTCATCATTAATGGTAGGACCCTGGGGACTGTTGCTGAACAAAGAGACCTTGGGGTGCAGGTTCATAGTTCCTTGAAAGTGGAGTCATAGACAGATAAGGTTATAAAAACGGCATTTGACACGCTTGTTTTTTACTGGTCAGCGCATTAAATATAGGAGTTGGAACATCAGGTTGCAGCTGTGCAACACATTGGTGAGGCCATTTCTAGAATACTGTGTTCAATTCTGGTCTCCCTGCTGTCGGACAGAGGTTATTAAACTGTAAAGGGCTCAGGAAAAATTTACAAGGATGTTGCTGGGATTGAAGAGTTTGAGCTTTAGGGAGAAGCTGAATAGGCTGGGGCTTTTTCCCTGGAGCGTTGAAAGCTGAGGATTGACCTGATAGAAATTTATAAGATCATGAGGTGCATGGAGAGGGTGAACAGCCAAGGTCTTTATCCCAGGTGGGAAGTTCAACACTGAGGGTATAGAATATAGAACATTACAGCCAGTACAGGCCCTTCAGCCCTCGATGTTATGCCGCCCTGTGAAACCAATCTGAAGCCCACCTAACCGACACTATTCCATTCTCGTCCATATACCTATCCAATGGTCATTTAAATTCCCTTAAAGTAGGCGAGTCTACTATTGTTGCAGGCAGTGCGCTCCACGCCCCTACTACTCTGAGTAAAGAAACTATAACTGACATCTATCCTATATTTATCACCCCTCAATTTAAAGCTACGTCCCCTTGTGCAAGCCATCGCCATCCAAGGAAAAAGACTCTCACTGTCCACCATATGTAACCCTCTGATTATCTTGTATGTCTCAATTATGTCACCTCTCAACTTTCTTCTCTCTAACGAAAATAGCCTCAAGCCCCTCAGCCTTTCCTCGTAAGACCTTCCCTCCATACCAGGCAACATTCTAGGAAATCTCCCATGAACCCTTTCCAAAGCTTCCACACCTTCCTATAATGCGGTGACCAGAACTGCACGCAATACTCCAATTGTGGCTGCACCAGAGTTTTGTACAGCTGCAGCATGATCTCATGGTTTCAAAACTCAATCCCTCTACCAATAAAAGCTAACACACCAAATGCCTTCTTAACAATCCTATTAACCTGGGTGGCAACTTTCAAGGATCTACATATCTGGACACTGAGATCTCTCTGCTCGTCTACACTACCAGGAGTCTTACCATTAGGCCAGTACTCTGCATTCCTGTTACTCCTTCCAAAGTGAATAAAGAATATTAGCATTAGTATTACCTCACTTTTCCACATTAAACTCCATTTGCCACCTCTCAGCCCAGCTCTGCAGCTTATTCATATCCCTCTGTAAACTCCAACATCCTTCATCACTATCCACAACTCCAGCGACCTTAGTGTCATCCGCAAATTTATTAAGCTATCCTTCTAAGCCCTCATCCAGGTCATTTATAAAAATGACAAACAGCAGTGGACCCAAAACAGATCCTTGCAGCACACCACTAGCAACTGAATTTCAGGACGAATATTTCCCATCAACCACCACCCTCTGGCTTCTTTCAGCTAGCCAATTTCTGATCCAAACCGCTAAATCACCCTCAATCCCACATTTCCATCCTTTGTGCAATAGCCTTATCAAATGCCTTACTGAAATCCATATACACCACATCAACTGCTTCACCCTCATCCACCTGCTTGGTCACCTTCTCAAAAAGCTCAATAAGGTTTGTGAGGCACAACCGACCCTTCACAAAATCATGTTGACTATCTCTAACCAACTTATTCCTTTCTAGATGATTATAAACCCTTACTCTTATAATCCTTTACAACACTTTACCCACAACCGTAGGTTTAAGGTGAGAGGAAAAAGACTTAAAAGGGACCTGAGGGGTAGCTTTTTCATACAGAGAGTGGTACACATATGGAATGAGCTGCCATAGGAAGTGATGGAGGCAGCTACAATCCCAGCATTTAAAAGGCATCTGGATGGGCACATGAATAGAAAAGGTTTACAGGGGTATGGGCTAAATGCTGGCAAATGGGACTAGATTAATTTAGAGTATCTGGTCGGCATGGAAGACTCTGTTTCCATGTTGCAAAACTCTATGACTCTGTAAAATAAAAAAAAATTAAATCCGATAAACTATACTGGAAGATCAAACCCAAAGGCTCAGCCATCTCCTCTCTGGCTTCCTAGAGAATCCTCAGATAAATCCCACCCAGCCCAGGGGACTTATCTATTTTCACACTTCACAGAATTGCTAACACCTCCTCCTTGTGAACCTCAATCTCATCTAGTCTAGTAGTGTGTATCTCTGTATTCTCCTCGACAACATTATCTTTTTCTCGTGTGAAAAAGTGTGAATACTGATGAAAAATATTCATTTAGCGCTTCCCTTCTCCTCTGACTCCACACACAACTTCTCACTACTATCCTTGATTTGCCCTAATTTTACTTTAGATTAGATTAGATTAGATTAGATTAGATTAGATTAGATTAGATTCTTCTTGACAAGAGATTCAACTTCCTTAGTAAACCACGACTCCTGTGCTCAACAACTTCCTCCCTGCCTGACAGGGACATACTTATCAAGGACCTGCAGTAGCTGTTCCTTGAGTAATCTCCACATTTCAATTGTGCCCATCCCCTGAAGTTTCCTTCCCCATCCTATGCATCCGAAATCTTGTCTAATCATATCGTTTCCCCCTAGCTATAACTCTTCCCCTGTGGTATATACCTATCCCTTTTCCATCACTACAGTAAATATAACCAAATCATGGACACTATCACCAAAGTGTAGTGAGGTCAGAAACAAGGTCCTACCTCCAAATCTAACACCTGGCCAGGTTCATTCCCCAGTACCAAATGTAATGTGGCCTCGCCCCTTGTTTGCCTGTCCACATACTGTGTCAGGAAACCCTCCTGCACACATTGGACAAAAACTGACCCACGTAAAGCACTTGAACTATAGTATTCCCAGTCAATATTTGGAAAGTTAAAGTCCCCCACACAACTATCCTGTCACTCTCACTCCTATCCAGAGTCATCTTTGTTATCCTATTCTCTACACCTCTGGAACTACTCAGAGGCCAATAGAAAACTGCCAAGAGGGTGACCTCTCCTTTCCTGTTTCTAACCTCAGTAGATGAGTCCTCAAAATGTCCTTTCTGCCACCGTAATACTGTTCTTGATTAACAATGCTACACCTCTCCCTCTTTTACCATATTCCCTGTTCTCACTGAAACATTTAAATTCCAGAACTGGCAACAATCATTCCTTCCCTGTTCTACTCAAGTCTCCGAAATGGCCACAACATTGAAATCCAGGTACCAACCCATGCTGCAGGTTCAGCCGCCTTATTCCGGATGCTCCTGGCATTGAAGTAGACACACTTCAAACCAATTTCTTGTTTGCTGGTGCCCTCTTGCGACCTTGAAACCTTGTTTCTGACCTCACTACACTCCACCTCCTGCATAATCGAACTACAATTTAGGTTCCAATCTCCTTTGCTGAATTAGTTTAAACCCTCCTGTAGAGCATAAGCAAGTTTCCCCCCCGCAGGATATTGGTACTCTTCTGGTTCAGGTATAGGCCATTCTCTTTGTAGAGGTCCCACCGACCTCAGAAAGAGCCCCAATTATCCAGGAGTCCAAAATCATTGAGAGCATTTAAATGGTCATTGGATAGATATATGAATGAAAATGCAATAGTGTAGGGTAGATGGGCTTCATAGAACATAGAAGAATACAGAGCAGTACAGGCCCTTTGGCCCTCGATGTTGCACCGATCCAAGCCCACCTAAACTACACTAGCCCACTATCCTCCATATGCCTATGGTTTCATAGGTCGGCGTGACATTGAGGGCCGAAGGACCTGTACTGTGCTGTAATGTTCTATGCTGGAATTATTTCAAACCAGTCTCATTGCAGATTTCTGAAATATAGATTCAGTCCCTTTACTCCAACAGCACCCTCATAGTCAACCAAACTTTAGTGAAGGATAACCGCAATTTCCACAGTGAAGGCACAATTATAATTGGTTTCTGACTGTTATTCTGAGTTAACATCTCTTCCTAAGAGCCTTAAATGAACTACTAACTCAACTCACTTACTAATAAAATACGACTTCCGTAAACTGATGTCTTCAACAGCCTTTTTGCGTGTTTCTCCTCCTGACTCAACAGCCTCTTTTTCTGGATTTTTGATCTTTGCAACTCAGAACACATAACACCCATTCCTGACTCTTCAACATCTAATATCAGCACCTCTGCCACTAAGGACCTCATAGAGATGTACAGCATGGAAACAGACCCTTCGGTCCAACCCGTCCTTGCCGACCAGATATCCCAATCCAATCTAGTCCCACCTGCCAGTACCCAGCCCATATCCCTCCAAACCCTTCCTATTCATAGACCCATCCAAATGTCTTTAAAATGTTGCAATTGTACCAGCCTCCACCACTTCCTCTGCAGGAGGGTTTAAACTAATTCAGCAAAGGAGATTGAGGAAGGATGGATGTGAGGAAGGATGTGGCAGGTTACAGCAGGATATAGAGAAGCTGCTGAGCTGGGCAGAAAGGTGGCAAATGGAATTCAATGTAGCTAAGTGTGAGGTGATTCACTTTGGGAAGAATAACAAAAAGATGGGGTACTGGGCTAATGGTCGGATACTTGGTAGTGTGGATGAGCAGAGGGATCTTGGTGTCCATGTACACAAATCTCTGAAAGTTGCCACCCAGGTAAATAGTGCGGTGAGGAAGGCATATGGCGTACTGGCTTTTATTGGTAGAGGAATTGAGTTCCGGAGTCCTGAGGTCATGATGCAGTTGTATAAAACTCTGGTGCGGCCGCATCTGGAATATTGTGTGCAGTTTTGGTCGCCATACTATAGGAAGGACGTGGAGGCACTGGAAAGGGTGCAGAGGAGGTTTACCAGGATGTTGCCTGGTATGGAAGGAAGATCGTATGAGGAAAGACTGAGACACTTGGGGCTGTTTTCATTAGAGAAAAGAAGGTTTAGGGGTGACTTGATTGAGGTGTACAAGATGATTAGGGGGTTAGATAGGGTTGACAGTGTGAACCTTTTCCCGTGTATGGAGTCGGGTATTACAAGGGGGCATAGCTTTAAATTAAGTGGGGTAGATATAGGACTGAAGTTAGGGGTAGGTTCTTCACTCAGTGAGTCGTAAGTTCATGGAATGCCCTGCCAGTAGCAGTGGTGGACTCTCCCTCTTTATGGGCATTTAAGCGGGCATTGGATAGGTATATGGAGGATAGTGGGTTAGTATAGGTTAGGTGGGCTTGGATCGGCGCAACATCGAGGGCCAAAGGGCCTGTACTGCGCTGTATTCTTCTATGTTCTATGTTCTATGAACCTAAATTGTAGTTCGATTATACAGGAGGTTGAGTGTAGTGAGGTCAGAAACAAGGTTTCAAGGTCGCAAGAGAGCACCAGCTCATTCCATACACATACTACCCTCTGCGTGAAAAAGTTGCCCCTTCCGTCTCTTTTATATCTTTTCCCACGAACTTTAAACCTATGCCCTCCAGTTCTGGACTCCCTGACCCCAGGGAAAAGACTTTGTCTATTTATCCTATCCATGCCCCTCATAATTTTGTAAACCTCTATAAGGTCACCCCTCAGCCTCCTACACTCCAGGGAAAACAGCCCCAGCCTGTTTAGCCTCTCCCTATAGCTCAGATCCTCCAACCCTGGCAACATCCTTGTAAATCTTTTCTGAACCCTTTCAATTCTCACAACATCTGAACTAACTTGCTCTGAGCTGGCCTCTGTCAGAATTAATCTGTGTCTGTGCCTTTCTGGGTTGTAAACCTCAATTATCTCCCCAGGCAACTTGCAAGCTATTTAGCTAAAGGTCACACAATTACTTAGAAATGTTGTTTTAAACACACTATTCATAGAAATGAGTTAATAATCCTTTTGAAAGGGAAACAAATCTGGAAAATCTTTCTGGAAAAGACAAATTTAACGTTAATAATTGACCCAAAAGTTACAAGAGGTTTTGGGTTCTGATGTGGGCTCAGAAAATATGATTGCCAAAGCATCAGAGTTCACCCTGGTCTCATAACGGTCTGTAAATAAGGATAAAGACCAGGAATTGCCTCAGCTAAGTGATTTTAGATGCCCTGAGGCCAAATTGAGGTCTCGTTCTAGGTCTTGTATTTCAGCCTGGAGCAGCAGTCTCCCATTGTAGTGGCGTTGTCCCAGACGGGCAGTCTTGGCTTGGCATTGTGGTCTCCAGGTTTGGCGGTCTTGTCCTGGTGTGAAGGTCTTAGAATCATAGAGTACTACAGCATGGAACCAAGCCCCTAGGCCCAAACTGGTCCAGGGCGACCAAAACGTCCATTCACGCTAATCCCATTTCCCTGTACTTAGCCCATATCCTTCTAAACTTACCTATCCATGTATTTGTCCAAACTCCTTTTAAACGTCGGTAATGTATCCGCCTCAATCAGCTCTGCTGGCAGCTCATTCCATATGTGTACACCCTCTGTGTTAAAAAGTTGCCCTCAGATTCCCTTTTATTCTTTCCCTTCTAACCTTAAACTGATGCCATTGTTCTTGATTCCCCAACCCTGGGAAAAAGACTGAGTGCATTCACCCTATCCATGCCTGTCATGATCTTATACACTTCTATAAGATCCCCCCTCAATCTACTATGCACTAAAGAAAAGTCCTAGCTTGACAACCTCTCCCTGTAACTCAGACCGTCTTGTCGGTGTGGAGGTCTTCTTTGGCAGTGGCTTCCAGATATTCCAGTGTTCGTTGTCTTAATTGACTTTCCCTGAAATGAAATTGATTTAAGATGAACTCTGTCTTAATGTTTTTTCTTTTTTTATCCTTAGCTATGCTTTCTGTCATTAATACAGGTGGCATGGTATGGCAACTTATAAAACAACTTTTTTTTTAGTAAAAATACAGGTTACAATAAATTGCTATTTTTACTGCATTCAGTTCTCTCTGAATGCAACCAGCAGTATCAGACTTGATTCAGGCTGACACTGTCACAACAGTACCAGTGGAATGCTCGACTGACAACATACTGGAGTTATAGAGTTGTACAGCGTGGAAACAGACCCTCGGCCCAACTCATCCATGCCGACCAGACATCTCAATTTGACCTCATCCCGTTTGCCTGCATTTAGACCATATCCTTCTAAACCTTTCCTATTCATGTAACCATCCAGATACATTTTAAATGATATAATTGTACTGGTCTCCAACACTTCTCTGGCAGCTCATCCATATACACACCACTCTCTACATGAGAAAGTTACTCCTTAGGTCCCTTTTAAATCTTTCCTGTCTTACCTTAAACCTGTGCCCTCTAGTATTGAACTCCCATACCCTGGGAAAAAGATGTTGGCTATTTACCCTATCCATGGCCCTCAGGATTTTATAAACCTCGATAAACCTTAGACTTCTTTACATCATGGAAAAAAGCCACAGTCCAAGCAGCCTCTCCCTATAACTCAAACCGTCCAGTCCAGGTAACATTCTTGTGAATCTACTCTGTATCTTCTCAAGTTTAACAACGTCTTTCCTCTAGCGGGGAGACCAGAACTGTATGCAATATTCTAAAAGTGGCCTCACCAATGTTCTGTACAGCTGCAACATGATATCCCAACTTCTATACTCAATGTTCTGACCAATGAAGGCAAGTGTACCAAATATCATCTTCACCACTCTGCCTACTTGCGACTCCACTTTCAAGAAAGTATGAACCTGCACCCCAACATCTCTTTGTTCAGCAACGCTCCTCAGGACCCATTAAGTGTATAAGTCCAGTCCTGGTTTGCCTTACCAAAATGCAACATGTCACATTTATCTAAATGAAACTCTATCTGTCATACCTTGGACCCATTGACCCATCTGATCAAGGTCCCATTGTACTCTGAGGTAACCTTCTTCACCAACAGTTTTGGTGTCAAATGCAAACTTACTAACCTTGACTCCTGTATTCACATGCAAATCATTTACAATAATGACAAAAAACAGTAGACCTAGCACTGATCCTTGTGCTGCATCACCTAAATGGGATGCTAGTGAAACAGGTCAGTTGGTAAATTATCTTGTTGCTGCTCTGTGGGATTTTGCCATGCACACATTTGGCTGCTGCTTTTCCCTCATTCCAACAGCGACTACATTTCAAAATGTATTAAATTGGTTCTAGTGAGCTTCAGCAATTGCCAAGGTCATAAAAGCTTCTGTGTGTTTTCTTAAACACAGCATCAGCAACTGCCTGATTCTTGACATCCTATAATTTCCCACACGAAGACATTGCTTCTGCACTGTATTTATAGTCAGATTACATGGCAAGGTAACCAAAACCAACCTACTGTTAGTGGCTAAGAACTGTTGCATTTGATAATAACTTTCAGTAAATGTGTTATATATTGTATGTATTTTTAACAACAAATTAGTTCTAATACAAAACTGTCTGTGTGTGCAATTTAACAATAACACTTAGAATATCGCCATTTGATTTCAAATATTTTTTGATTAAACATGAATTGTTTTTAGTGAGACCTGAATATTTTTCATAGTTTTACCCAGTCATATACTATTTATAGCACAGAAACATGCCTTTCATCTAGCAGACCCACAAGCATTCTGTCATTTCTTTTTAACCCCATCAACATATCCGTCTATTCCTTTTCTCCCTCGTACGTATCTAACATGTTTTTAAGCACGTATACATTACTCATTTCAAATACATCCTGTAGGAGCAGGTTCATTTTCAGTCCACAGGCAATAATGTTAATACAGTAAAATAAAACACAAACTGCAGATGCTGGAAATCTAAAACAAAAGTACAAATTGCTGGAGAAACTTAGTTGGTCTGGCAGCATCCGCGTAGGGATAAAAACAGAGTTAATGTTTTTAGTCCAGTGACTCTTCTTCATAACATTTCAAGCCCTGTTAACTCTAATTTCTCTCCACAGATGCTGGCTGAGCTGCTATTTCTCCAGCAATTTCTGCTTTTATTTATGATTAATACAGTAATCACTGGGGTCTTTAATCTGTATCCAAACTTGTAAGTGTTCAAGCAAAGTATAAAAGATGTTTTTTTTCTAATCAATATATCAATGATCTAGCTTGAGAACAGATTATTTTGGACTGATATTAAGCAATACAAAACAAATTACAGTAAAGGGATACTGAGAGTAATCAGAATTTGATGGAATTCAACATTGTGTTTGTAAATGATTTAGCTCAATCTGAAACCAGGGATTTAATGCCTACATATCTTTTAAATCTAAATAAAGCTCACAAACTACACAGATATGAGGACTGAGGGGCTAAGATAGTTTTGGAAACTATATTAGGAGATGAAATAAGAACAGAAAGTGCTGGAAGCTCTCAGCAAGATTTGGATGAGAATTTCAGAAACATCATGAAGGACATAGATAAGATGATTGGCAAAGGTCTTTTCCCTAGAGTAGGGGAGTTAAAAATTAGAGGGCATGATTCTGAAGTCAGAGGAGAAAGATTTAAAAGGGACCTGAGGGGCAATACTTTCATACACTGGGTGAATCGCGTGTAGAATAAACTGCCAGAGGAAGTGGTAGATGCAGCCACAATTTCAGCTTTTAAAAGATATTTGGACAGATACAGGAAAGGTTTAGAGGGATATGGGCCAAAAGGAGGCAAATGGATTTGTTTGTTTAATTTTGGAAACTTGGTCGGCAATGAGTCCTTATGACTCTATAAACTCTTTTCTATGCTGAAGAAGTCATTTGACACTATACATTATCTCTGTTTCTCCCTGCACAGACCAGAGTTTCCCCAGTACACTCCACTTTACCTTATATCAGAAGATTGGTTACAATGGCTATCATTTAAGAAAACTGATTCATAATTTGTAACAAATATATTTTCCTATAAAATGGCAGGAAAATGTGTTATAACAGTGGCTAAAAAGAGAATTAAGTGATTGTGTTTGATCAAAGAACAGGTTCATAGTGTTGCCAGAAAGTGTAGTGAGTCTGAGGATTCAGGGCATTTTACAGTTCAACAATGTAAGAAGACATTGATAGAGAAAAAAAAATATCAGTGCAGACTACAGCAGTACATAAATGCAGCATGTAAATGTGTGTGCGTGTGGGAGCGCGTGCGTGTGCACGTGTGTAAACATGAGAAGTTTACAGGAAGTCAAAGTGATCCAATTACAGATGGAGAAATGAGAAATTGTAATTCTGTGTAAGGAACTGACAAAGATTTTAAATAAATACCTTATTTCTGTCTTCATTGTAGAAGTGATAAAAGAAATTTCAGAAATACTGAAATACGCAGAAATACTGTGTTCCGAAAGCTAGTGTGTTTCCAATTAAACCTGTTGGACTATAACCTGGTGTTGTGTGATTTTTAACAGAAATACTGAGAATGAGAAGTTGAAGAAATTAGTACAAGAAACAGGACTAGGGAATTAATGGGACTAAGTGCAGATAAATTGCCTAGACCCGAAGACCTCCATCCAAAGATTTCAAAGTAGCAGTGGCAGAGATAGGGATAGCTTTCCCAAGCTCCTTAAACTCTAGAATAGCCCCAGGAATTGGAAAACACCAAATATAACTGCCACTGTTTAAGAGAAGAGGGAGAGAGTTAGTGAGGCCAGTCTGCCTGGTATCAGTAATATGTGAAACAGTAGACTATTATTAGCCAAGCAATCACACAGCACTTAGAAAATCATGCCAATTCAGCAGAATTAACACAAATCTATGTGTTCGACAAAAGCATTATTTTTTGGATATGCAACTACAAGGAATGCTATGGGGGAACTAGTGGATGCAGTGTGTTTGAATTTTCAAAAAGCAGTCAGATAAATTCTACACAAGTGATTATGGAAATGAGAGCAATATTTTAGCTTGGTTTGAGAATTGGTGAATGGACAGAAAACACAGATGAGAAGTCACAGAGTCATACAGCATGAAAACAGACCCTTCAGTCCAACATGTCCATACTGATCAAGTTTCCCAAACTAAATTAATTAATTAGTTAATCCCATTTGTCTGCATTTGGCCCATTTTCCTCTAAACTCTACCTATTCATGTACCCATCCAAATGCCTTTTAAATGTTATAACTGTATCTGCATCTACCACTTCCTCTGGCAGTTCGTTCCACATATGAACCACCCTCTGTGTGAAAACGTTGTCCCTCAGGTCCCTTTTAAATCTTTCCCCTCTCACCTTAAAAAATGTCCTCTAGTTTTAAACTCACCTACCCTAGGGGAGTTATTCACCTTATCTAAGCCCCTCATGATTTTATAAACATCTGTAAGGTCACCTCTCAAACTCTGACACATCCAGTGAAAGAAATCCCGCCTATCCAACCTCTTCTCATAATTTAAACCCTCCAGTCCAGATAACATTCTTGTAAATCTTTTCTGTATCCTCTCCAATTTAATAATATCCTTCTGTTGCAGGGCAACCAGAACTGTACACAAATTAAATGGACATTTCAGGGTTGGCAGCTGTAACCAGCAAGTTCCACATGAATCAATATTTAGGCCTGAAGTATGAAAACATAGTCATAAAGATCACAGCACAGAAAAAGATTCTGGCCACAGTATCTGCACTGCTGAAAGACAACCACCTAATTCTGTTCTAATCCCCTATTCCAGTCTTAGTCCATAGTCCTGGATGTCTAATCTATGCTTCTGCCTCATGCATAGTACCTAATGCTTAATCTATGCTTACATCCGAGAGAATATGGGATGAGGGGAATGTCCTGAGGGCAAGTAAGAAGACTTGTTCCAAATTCTCTTGGGTTTAAAGAATGAGTGTTGAAAGATATAAATTTCTGACAGATCTGACAGGGGAGATAGATGCCGGGGAATCGAGAACATGGGCTCATACATTTGGAATAAGGAATCAACCATTTAGGACTGAGACCAGAAGAAATTTCTTCATGTAGACAGGGTGGTAGACCCTTGAACATCTCTGTCCCAGAGATTCATGGATGTCATTGAGTATATTAAAGGCAGAAATTAATCAACTTTTAGTTGCTGAAGACATGTTGTGTTAAGGTAGATCAGCCATGATTTTGTCAAATAAAGGAGCAGGTTCAGAGGGGTAAACATGGGGCAGCACCACGGAGGAGGAGAATGAGAGGTTATTCCTGATGAAGGGCTTATGCCCGAAACGTCAATTCTCCTGCTCCTCAGATACTGCCTGACCTGCTATGCTTTTCCAGCAACACACTCTCGACTCTGACCTCCAGCATCTTCAGCCCTCACTTTCTCCTTAAAGTGGTAAATGCCTACTCCAACTCCTATTTAGAGTCATAGAGATGTACAGCGTGGAAACAGACCCTTCGGTCCAACCTGTCCATGCCGACCAGATATCCCAACCCAATCTCGTCCCACCTGCCAGCACCCGGCCCATATCCCTCCAAACCCTTCCTATTCATATATCCATCCAAATGCCT
>NC_057734.1:52649427-52650276 GCF_004010195.1 Chiloscyllium plagiosum
ACCACCCTCTGTCTTCTACCTTTGAGCCAGTTCTGTATCCAAATGGCTAGTTCTCCCTGTATTCCATGAGATCTAACCTTGCTAATCAGTCTCCCATGGGGAACCTTGTCAAATGCCTTACTGAAGTCCATATAGATCATATCTACCGCTCTGCCCTCATCAATCCTCTTTGTTACTTCTTCAAAAAACTCAAACAAGTTTGTGAGACGCATGTTGACTATGTGTTGCTGGAAAAGCGCAGCAGGTCAGGCAGCATCCAGGGAACAGGCGAATCGACGTTTCGGGCATAAGCCCTTCTTCAGGAAACATGTTGACTATCCCGAATCAGTCCTTCCCTCCAACAACTTGCCCACCACCAACTTCAGGCTCACTGGTCTATAGTTCCCTGGATTGTCTTTACTACCCTTCTTAAACAGTGGCACCACGTTAGCCAGCCTCCAGTCTTCCTGCACCTCACCTGTGACTATTGATGCTGTTATCTGCCTCCACCAGCTCCCCAGCATAAGAATTGCAACATTTCAATGAGTTACAATCTGCGAGTGAGGCTTTGAATAGCAACATATTTATGACAAGATCTACAACACGTTATTATGAAATATGTTTGCATCAAATTTAGATGATAGCAGTGAAATGTGTTACATTTACAGTGGAGTTTCAAATGTTTCAGTGAGACTTAGATTGTTTTTACAATAACCAGCTATGTAGAGTAAAATCTGGATCGAAGGAATACTTAAATAAGATTTATAATGACAGTTGGTTTTAAAAGTCTACAATGACACTTGGAATATAATTTAAGATTTACTTTTCGACAAAAAAATCCAATTCAGTAACTAAATGAAATAATACATG
>NC_057734.1:52650776-52655971 GCF_004010195.1 Chiloscyllium plagiosum
GCAACTTAAGACAATATTCCCAAACTAGGGAACTCAGTTACCCACAGAGCTATGCAATGTATTCAGTGATGTAGGTACTAATAAGTCACAACAATGGAGCAATACTGAGAAGGAACAGAAGCCAGCTCGTAATACTATGCAGTATTTTAATTTTGTACAGAATATCCTCAAAGATAACCACAGAAAACAGAAGTGAGGAAAACCAAAATGACAACAGCTAACACCAACAACACTCAGAGATCAACACAGCAACAAGTCAAGAACATCACTGTGTGAAGCCCAGATCTCAGGAAGGTTATATTACCACTGGATCTTAAATGAATTTTAAAATACTCACATACTCACCCACTTGAAATTTTCCATTCTTATTTTGGTGTAAAAATATTTGTGGCTACCCTAATTTTACATGTATTTTCATTATAAATGCATGTGATTTTTATCTTAAGGGAAAATAGAGATGCCGTTACATTGCTAAATTGGCCATAGTGTTAGGTGAAGGGGTAAATGTAGGGGAATGGGTCTGGGTGGGTTGCGCTTCGGCGGGTCGGTGTGGACTTGTTGGGCCGAAGGGCCTGTTTCCACATTGTAAGAAATCTAATCTAAGCTAATTGCTGTAAGGGCTGAATATGTCAATGAGGTATGGACCAGAATAAGGCATTGTGACCAACGGGAGTCCAGGTTGCAGCTTGTTAACGTAAGGGTGTGTAGCTATGTTTCTTTGTAACTGTATGTATGAAATTTGCAATCATTCTGTCTGAAGAGAAAATCTATCCTATTTTCAAGTAAACTGAACCTAATTTGTTTACCTGTTCTGTGCGAAAGTGGAACCTTTGTGGGAAAAGTGGGAAAACAGTTCAATAAAACAATGCCAAGGTCTCAGTGGTTAGCACTGTCGTCTTGCAGTGCCAGGGACCCAGGTTCGATTCCAGCCTTGGGCAACTGTCTGGGTGGAGTTTGTGCATTCTCCCCATTTCTGCATGGGTTTCCACCTGGTGCTCTGGTTTTCTCCCACAGTCCAAAGATGTGCAGATCAGGTGAATTGGCCACGCTTAAATTGCCCATAATGTTCAGGGATGTGTAGGTTAGGGGTAAAATGTAGACTAATGGGGAGTGGGTTTGGGAGGGATACTCTTCAGAGGGTTGGTGTGGAATTGTAGGGCTTGTTTCCACGCTTAGGGATTCTATAACCATTAGTGAGGTTTGAAACAATATAGAAAAAATAGAAGTATTACTCCCTTTAGGTGATGACTGAGGCATTGAGGTCAATAAAGAGAGTTGTAATTCCATGTGAAATAGCTGGAGAAAGTATTTTTATAGGTAAGAATATAGTATCTAGAGAACTACTTCTCCTGTCCAATTCCCTGATTAAGTTTCCTAATATCAACTAGGATATCACGACTCTTGACCCAATGCTCGCTGTCCCTTGTAACCAGTCCAATACCAATCCATCATCCAACATCACTGAACAGATAATGTAATTATTATCTTATTGCCATTTGTGGAACTTTGTACTCAAGTTGCCTGCTGCATTTTTAAAATTACAACAGTGCACTTTAAAAATGCTTGATTGAGTGCAAAACATCTTAATGTATCATTACTTCATTTTGTCCAATTCTTTTAGAATTTGGTGCACATAAGGCTAAACAAAATGGCATATGCAAGCGGTTTCCTGATTTATAAATGTCTGTCTTATGAACACTCGTACTTACGATCACAATCCCATGCAGAGTGCTATAATAATAATAATTTAAAGATCTGACATATAAAGATTAATTCAAACTTATGAATGGCTATTTTATATTTTCCTGTATTGTGTTGTAACTAGTATTAAATCGACTTATGAACAAACTCAAGAATGGAACCTGTTAACAATTTATTCAAATGAATTCTTTGTACCTTGTGAAAGAAATTGAGAACAGAATTTTAAAGTTGGTAATTATCTGACTAGTGTTTTTAAACAGCTTTATTATGTTGCAAAAATGGGACTTGTTTACAGAACAGCGGATTTGTATCCCTGAAATGTTCTACTCTATTTTTGTTGAGCTAATGTCATGATAACCATTTCTCACACCTTCTTGGAGATCACATCCAGACCTGAATGTTACCTTTTTTATCACTGTAGAAAAATGAATAAAAGAGCTAAAGGAGCCATTGGGTTTCTCATTGTGGTACTATTAGCCCTCACCCTCTCCCTGGGCCTGTACTTTGGGCTGAAGCCCAGGAAAGTGCCAGCATATTCCTTCGAGAGAGCTGCTGTTGCTGCAGATGCAGGAAGATGTTCAGAGATTGGTCGGTGAGTGTCTGTTAAAGGGCCTTGATTCACATTGTCAGTCGGAGGAGTAGTGCTGCCTGAACTGCTGTGCTCTTCCAGCACCACTAATCCAGAATACAAACTGTTCAGCCAAACCACTTCATGTTGATGGTTATTCTTCACATAGTCTTTGTTTCTAATCTCATGTAGCCCTTTCCTACTTGTTTTACATTGTAAAGGTTTAGCGGGATGTCAACCAAACACAGGCAAATGAGATTAGTTTAGTTTGGGAAACCTGGTTGGCATGGAAGAATTGAATTGAAGGGTCTGTGTCTGTGGTGTTCAGATTAGATTACATTACAGTGTGGAAACAGGCCCTTCGGCCCAACAAGTCCACACCGACCTGCCGAAGCGAAACCCACCCATACCCCTACATTTACCCCTTACCTAACACTACGGGCAATTTAGTATGGCCAATTTACCTGGCCCTGCACATCTTTGGACTGTGGGAGGAAACCGGAGCACCCGGAGGAAACCCACGCAGACACGGGGAGAACGTGCAAACTCCACACAGTCAGTCGCCTGAGGCGGGAATTGAACCCGGGTCTCTGGCGCCGTGAGGCAGCAGTGCTAACCACTGTGCCACCGTGCCACCGTTCAGTCTGACTCTGTCACTCTATGAAGTGTTTAAAAAGGAAAAGAGTAAGTGAGTATTGGTCCTCTAGCATTATTTAGTTAGGTTGAATTATTGAGGCTGGTCTTGGACAGGAGGCAGCTTGATGTCTGACAGCTCTGCAGACAAATCAAACATTGCACACTGTTTCCATTGTAGGGACTTTCGGGCAAAAGTTTACAGTGACAATAAAAAGCCAATCGCAGATAATAAGGAAATAGCAGCTAAAATGAGCAAGTACTTTGATTCTACCCTCACTATAGAGGATGTAAAAAACATTCCAGTCACTGTTGTAAATCAGCAGGCGGAAAGTAGAGAAGAACTTAATGAAATTACAAACACAAGGAAAATAGTACTAAGCAAATGCAGGTCCATTGTACCCTGAAGGTTGCTGCACAGGTGGATAGAGTGGTCAAGAAGGCATATAGTATGCTTGCCTTCATCGGACGGGGTATTGAGTATAAGAGCTGGCAAGTCATGTTAAAATTGTACAAGACATTGGTTCGGCCGCATTTAGAATACTGTGTACTGTTCTGGTTGCCACATTACCAAAAGGATGTGAACGCTTTGGAGAGGGTGCAGAGAAGGTTTACGAGGATGTTGCCTGGCATGGAAGGTGCTAGCTATGAAGAGAGGTTGAGTAGGTTAGGATTATTTTCACTAGGAAAAAGGAGATTGAGGGGGGACCTGATTGAGGTTTACAAATTCATGAAGGGTATAGACAGGGTGGATAGAGACAAACTTTTTTCCCAGGGTGAAGGATTCAATAACGAGAGGTCACGCTTTCAAAGTGAGAAGTGGAAAGTTTAAGGGGGATACACGCGGTAAGTACTTCACACAGAGGGTGGTGGGCGTTTGGAACGCGTTGCCAGCAGAAGTAGTAGAGGCAGGCACAGATTCATTTAAGATGCGTCTGGACAGATGTATGAGAAGGTGGGGAGCAGAGGGATACAGATGCTTAGGAATTGGGCGACAGGTTTAGACAGTACATTTGGATCGACTCAGGCTTGGAGGGCCGAAGGGCCTGTTCCTGGGCTGTAAATTTTCTTTGTTCTTTGCTCTTTGTTCAAACTGTTGCAGCTGCAGAATGAAAACCCTCTGGATCCATTGACATCTTAATGGATGGTGGATAAGTTAGGAGATGCATTGGTGTTTCCAAACCTGTTAGGTTGAGGAAAAGGTTCCATCAGACTGGCAAATAGTAAATAATAACCCAGAGGGAGGAAACAGGCAACTGTTGGTTAATTAGCATGACGTCTGTGGTGGGAAATGTTTTACTATTGATCGCTAAAGATAGAAATCTGAAATAAAAACAGAAATTGCTGGAGAGTTAATGGTTTGAGTCCAGTGATGTTAACTCTACTTTCTCTGCAAAGATGCTGCCAACCCTGTTGAATTTTGCCAGCAATTTCTGTTTTGTTCTTGGCAGGCTTCCACTCAACTGGACCTGATTAAGCATGAACCTTTCTACACCAGTGTCTGTTCAAACAAGCAATCCTCGCAGAAGTCCACAGCAAAACAAGCATTTATCAGCAGTCATGTGACTTCTAGGAAGCCTTTTAAAAGAATATCCCCATAGTCCACAGTGAACTTTCAATTACCTTTCTCTTAAAAAGCAAGTCCAAGTATTACACTAAAGTTTAAATAACCCAGATTTCCACAATCCTTCAAAATGTATGTCCTCAAGGCAATATTCAATATAAAGCACCTTTGTAACAACATTAGTACAGTATGGTTCTCAACTTAGGACCTACTGATTCTTATAATTTATTATTGCATTTTTCCCATGATGTTGTTACTGAGACAGTGAATTATTGAGGTTGATGCAGGACAGGAGGCAGCTTGATGTCTGACAGTTCTGCAGACAAATCAAACACTGCACACTAATTCCATTGCAGGGACGTTCAGGCTAAGGTTAACTATAGAACATAGAACATAGAAGAATACAGCGCAGTACAGGTCCTTCGGCACTCGATGTTGCGCCGATCCAAGCCCACCTAACCTACACTAGCCCACTATCCTCCATATGCCTATCCAATGCCCGTTTAAATGCCCATAATGAGGGAGAGTCCACCACTGCTACTGGCAGGGCATTCCATGAACTCACGATTCGCTGAGTAAAGAACCTACCCCTAACATCTGTCCTATACCTAACACTCCTTAATTTAAAGCTATGCCCCTCGTAATAGCTGACTCCATACGTGGAAAAAAGATTCTCACTGTCGACCCTATCTAAACCCCTAATCATCTTGTACACCTCTACCAAGTCAC
>NC_057734.1:52657029-52661162 GCF_004010195.1 Chiloscyllium plagiosum
TCCCACTACTATCCTTGACTGGTCCTATTCCTACCCTAGTCATTCTTTTATTCCTGACATACCTATAGAAAGCCTTAGGGTTTTCCCGAATCCTACCAACTAAGGACCTTTCATTGATTTGAGGGTCTGAATGGCCTCCACTAGTTCCTATGCTATTTCTGCGCTAAATCTCACACTGATTTCATTGCAGGGATATTCTGAGGCAGAATGCCTCAGCTGTGGATGCTGCCATTGCCAGTTTGCTCTGTGTTGGACTCATGAATGCACACAGCATGGGGATTGGGGGAGGCTTCTTCATGACCATTTACAACGCACAAACAGGTAGGTGCCATGTTGCTCCTTTTGTACCTTCACATTCATTCTATTACTTTGTCTGTTAATTTGAGATATTCCATGCATACCAGAGGAACAATCCCTGGGCTGTTTTGAAAATTCCATCAGTGTGCTATACTCCATTTGTAACTCATCTCCCAATTCCACAAAGCCTATCCACAATCTACAAGGCGCAAGTCAGGAGTGTGAAAAAATAGTCCCCATTTGCCTGGATGAGTGCAGCTCCAACAACACTCAAGAATCTTGATACCATCCAAGATAAAGCAGCCCGCTTGATTGGCGCCACATCTCAAGCATCCCAGTCCCTAGACCACCGATGCTGAGTAACAGCAGTATACTATCTAAAAAATGCACTGCAGAAAGTCACCAAAGATCCACAGACTGCACCTTTTAAACTCAGGGCCACTTCCATCTAGAAGGACAACGGCAGCAGATATGTGGGAACACCACCACCTTCACCATCCAGTCTTGGAAGAATATTGCCGCTCCTTCACTGGTGCTGGGTCAAAATCTTGGAATTTCCTCCCTCAGAAGGGTCAGAGAGGATATCACAGCTGTGCTGAAGGAGGGCACTATGAAGGACTCGATCAGTGAGGCAATATGGGCAGAGCTCTGAAATAAGAAGGGTGCAATAACAATGTTGGGGCTATACTATAGGCCCCCCAACAGCGAGTATGAGATAGAGGTACAAATAGGTAAACCGATTATGGAATGATGTAGGAGTAACAGAGTGATGGTGATGGGAGATTTTAATTATCCCAACATTGACTGTGATTCACTTAGTGTTAGAGGTCTAAATGGAGCAGAATTTGTAAGGAGCATCTAAGAGAATTTTATAGAGTAGTATGTAAATAGTCCAACTTGGGGAGGGGCTACACTGGACCTGGTATTGGGGAATGAGCCCGGCCAGGTAGTTGAAGTTTCAGTAGAGGATTACTTTAGGAATAGTGATCATAATTCCATAAGTTTTCAAATTCTCATGGACAAAGATGAGAGTGGTCCTAAAGGAAGAATGCTAAACTGGGGGAAGGCCAAACATAGCAAAATTCGGCAGGAGCTGGGGATGTGGATTGGGAGCAACAGTTTGAAGTTAAATCCACATTTGGTATGTGGGAGGCTTTTAAAGAGAGGTTGATTAGAGTGCAGGACATATCCCTGGGAAAATGGGGGATTGAAGTGGCAAGATTAGGGAACCATCAATGCCAGGTGAAATTGTGAGACTAGCCAGGAGGAAAAAGGAAGCATGCATAAGGTCTAGGTGACTGAAAACAAACAAAGCTTTGGAAGAATATCAGGAAAGTAGGACCAATCTGAAAAGGGCTTAAAGGGGTCATGAAATATCTTTAGCAAAAAGGGTTAAGGAAAATCCCAAAATCTTCTATTTGTATATAAGGAGCAAGAGGGTAACTAGAGAAAGGGTTGGCCCACTCAAGGGCAAAAAAGGAAAGTTATGCATGAAGTCAGAGAAAATGGGTGAGTTTCTTAATGAGTACTTTGCATCGGTATTCACCGCAGAGACGGACATGACGGATGTTGAAGTTAGGAATAGATGATTAATTACTCAAGGTCATGTCAGCATAAGAAGGGAGGGAGTGTTGGGTATACTAAAAGGGATTGAGGTGGACAAGTCCCTAGGACTGGAAAAATTCTATCCCAGGTTACTTCAGGAAGCAAGAGAGAAAGTAGTTGAGGATAGTTAACAAATATCTTTGCAGCATCTTTGAACAGGGGTGAGGTATCAGAGGACTGGAGAACTGCTAATGTTGTCCCCTTGTTTAAGAAGGGTAGCAAGGATAATCCAAGCAATTATAGCCTGACGTCGGTAGTAGGGAAGCTGCTGGAGAAGGTACTGAAGATAGGATCTATTTACATTTGAAAGAAAAAGGATTTATCAATGACAGGTTTTGTGCAGGGAAGGTCATGTGTTAGTAACTTATCGACTTTGAGGAAGTGACAAAGTTGATTAATGAGGGAAGAGCTGTAGATGTCATATACATGGAGTTCAGTAAGGCATTTGATAAAGTTCCCCAAGGTAGACTGATGGAGAAAATGAAGTCACATGGAGTTCAGAATGTAATAGCTAGATAGATAGAGAACTGGCTGGGCAACAGGAGCCAGAGGATAGTATTGGAAGGGAGTTTCTCAAAATGGAGAACTGTGACCAGTGGTGTTCCAAAGGGATCAGTGCTGGGACTACTGTTATTTGTGATATACATAAATGATCTAGAGGAAGGCATAGGTGGTCTGATTAGCAAGTTTGCAGATGACACTAAGATTGGTGGAGTAGCAGATAGTGAAGGGGACTGTCAGAGAATGCAGCAGAATATAGATAGATTTCAGAGTTGGGCGGAGAAATGGCAGATGAAGTTCAATACGGGCAAATGCGAGGTGATGCCTTTTGGAAGATCCAATTCAAAAGCAAACTATATGGTATTTGGAAAAGCCCTGGAGAAAATTGATGTACAGAGAGATCTGGGTGTTCAGGTCCATTGTACCCCCAAGGTGGCATCGCAGGTCAATAGAGTGGTCAAGAAGGCATCCGACATGCTTTCCTTCATCGGATGGTGTATTGAGTAGAAGAGTTTGCAGGTCATGTTATAGTTGTATAGGACTTTGGTTTGGCCACATTTTGAATACTGCATACAGTTCTGTTCGCCACATTACCAAAACGATGTGGATGCTTTGGATAGGGTGCAGAGGAGGTTCACCAGAATATTGCCTGGCATGGAGGGTGTTAGCTATGAAGAGAGGTTGAGTAGATTAGAATTATTTTCATTATAAAGACAGAGATTGAGGGGGAATCATGAGGGGTATAGACAGGGTGATGAGCAAAAAGCTTTTTTCCCAGAATGAGAGACTCAATTTCTAGGAGTCATGGGTTTAAGGTGAGAGAGAAAAAGTTTGAGGGAGATATGTGTTGAAAGTTCTTCACGCAGAGGTTGGTGGGTGCCCGGAACACGTTGCCACTGGAGGTGGTGGGGCAGGAACAATGGTGTCATTTAAGATGTATCTAGACATACATGAATGGGCAGGGAACAGAGGGATACAGATCCTTAGAAAATAGGTGACAGGTTGAGATAGAGGATCTGGATCGGTACAGGCTTGTTCCTTTGCTGTAATTTTCTTTGTTCTTTGGGAATTGCCCTTTGAAGTCTCAACATAGAGTCCAGGTCCAGGTCCAGGTCAGAGAAAAATAAGATTGGCAAGAAGAGAAAATGAGAAAAGAATGCAAGTTAATCTAAATACAAAATCAATATAAATAGTCAATGGGTAATACAAGTTCGAATCGCCCCCAACAGGGACAGAGAAGGTGATCTTTAAGCCATGGATAAGACTATTTTATATTAGTGGTAACTAAGGAAGAGAATGTTGACAAAATATTAGTGAAGTAGAGATAATAAAGATAGGATTAAAATTCACAGGCAATGTTTATCGGAACATAGAACATAGAAGAATACAGCGCAGTACAGGCCCTTTGGCCCTCGATGTTGCGCCGATCCAAGCCCACCTAACCTATACTAACCCACTATCCTCCATATACCTATCCAATGCCCGCTTAAATGCCCATAAAGAGGGAGAGTCCACCACTGCTACTGGCAGGGCATTCCATGAACTTACGACTCGCTGAGTGAAGAACCTACCCCTAAATTCAGTCCTATATCTACCCCCCCTTAATTTAAAGCTATGCCCCCTCGTAATAGCTGACTCCATACGTGGAAAAAGATTCTCACTGTCGACCCTATCTAAACCCCTAATCATCTTGTACACCTCTATCAAGCCACCCCTAAACCTTCTTTTCT
>NC_057734.1:52661714-52671498 GCF_004010195.1 Chiloscyllium plagiosum
CTTATCAAACGCCTTACTAAAATCCATATACACCACATCTACTGCTTTCCCCTCGTCCACCTCCTTAGTCACCTTCTCAAAGAATTCAATAAGGTTTGTGAGGCACGACCTGCCCTTCACAAAACCATGCTGACTATCCTTGATCATATATACTTTATATATGACCTAACCAAAGTCTTATAAAGCTGCAATATGACATCCTGACTCTTGTGCACATTTCCCCAACCGATGAAGGCAACCTTCCAAACTTTGCTACATATATGGGAAGTGTCAAAGGTTTAGAAACTTGGAAAATGTGAAATTGTTGTTCAAGAAATATGCAAGGAAGGGCATTTTGAAGAACTAAGGCTAGTAATTTCAAAATCACTAGTGGGTAAGATTTTAAATACTATAACTGTGGAATAAATAAACAGGCACTTCTAGAGATTTGAATTAACTAAGAGTCAGCATGGATTTGTAAGATGCAGACTGTGTTTATTAATCTAATTGATATTTTTGAAAAAGTAATGAAGAGATTTGATTGTATATTGACTTTTTCAAAAGCATTTCACAAAATATCACATGAAAAGCCACCTAACACAACTGAGGCACACAAGTCAGTGTCACCTCGAATGAAACAAAACCAATATGTTGCCGATGATAGAAATCTAAAAGAAATATCTATAAATATTCTGGGCATTACCACTGACCAGAAAATTAATTGGACCAGTCATAAATACTGTGGCTATAAGAGATGGTCAGAGGCTGGAGTTCTGCATCTTTCAGCTTCATCATTCACTTCCTCTACAATAGTCTGGTGTTTGACTGGGCTGGAACATCTGTCCAATTTTTGCACAAGTTTCCAGATGTTGGTGAGGAGGCTTTTGCAGAGTTGCCTGGGATGAATATTTTGAGGTTTGATGATAGTTGGTCCTGGGATTTAGTCTTGTTACAGTTATATGCAGTGATTTGATACAACGAAATGGCAACTCAGACAGGTCAGACAGCTAATGGTGGCAGATATCCCTCTCAAATAATCAATGCTGAACGAGATAAACTTTAATGGCAATTCATCAGAGTCATGATCGTCATTACTGATACCAGCTTTTTATTCTTTCTTTGGAAGCCATGGCTTCCAAAGAAAAATGAGGACAATTGCAGACCTGAGCCATCCAAAGAACTGAATGACACAAACATTGTGTCACTTCCCTTACCTCCACCAGCCACAGTTATTTCTGGAAAGGCAAGTCTCAAATTTCTAAGTAGTTCTTGCATACTGCATATGTCTTACAGAGGATTTAACAGTGGATATGAAAATAGGGAGGGTAATATGTGCTGGCTTTGCTAAAATGCAAAGATTCGTCCATGTTTTCACTGAAGTACAGGAGGTTGACAGACAACTGATAGAATTTTATAAAATAATGAAAAATATAGATAGAATTAACGGTAGTTGTACTTTCCCTAGGATAAGGGATTTCAATTCTAGGGGGCATATTTTTAAGGTGGGAGGAGAAAGATTTAGAAAAGACATAGGTAAATATTTTACACAGAGCATGGTTCATGTTTTTTTATATATATTATATATATATATATATAAATATGAAAGATTTGGAGGAGTATTGGCCAGGAGCAGGCAGATGGGTCTAGTTTAGTTTGGGATTATGTTCGGCATGGACTGTTTCTGTGCTGTATGACTCTACAA
The DNA here is from genome assembly GCF_004010195.1 of Chiloscyllium plagiosum. Lineage (NCBI taxonomy): Eukaryota > Metazoa > Chordata > Chondrichthyes > Orectolobiformes > Hemiscylliidae > Chiloscyllium > Chiloscyllium plagiosum. Next base: position 52,663,396 of record NC_057734.1, read on the forward strand.
TTCTGTATTCTCATTTAGTAGTATAGAACACTAGTGCATGCAACTCATCATACCTTGCTGCAAATCTGTGGAGATTTCTGAGCAGTACCGGAGCTATGGCTTATTATTTTACTCATCAGTGTTCTTTCTTAATTGGGTTTCTCTGTCAATTAACATACCATGCAGAAAACAGCATTATAGTACTTAAAATTATGAGAATTTTCTGTATTGTTGGTATCCTGCTATGTCCCAGTCACATCTATGACAATGTTTTTGACAATCTTTACACTCAGTATGTGCATCAGTTTTAGTATGCCATTCGACTTTTTTGATTTGATATTGTATCATGTGCTTTTACTTGGTACTCTTGCCATAATTGACTGATTATGGTCCCTCTTGTGGCACAGTGGTAGTGCATCAACCCCAGACTGAGAGGCCTCGATTCAAGTCCCACCTGCTCCAGAGGAGTGATAACATCTCTAAACAGGTTGATTAGAAAAATGCATTTAATCATTGTTTTAAAAATTGAGTGACTATCTAAGACATAAAATTGGCTGTCTTCTTGGACAGAATTTAATCTGGGAACTCAACTCAAATATCTTTCATACATTCTTGTGATAGGTAAGACATGGATAAAACTGCATTTCTGCCCATCCCTGAGTGCTCTGAGTATGCAAGTAGTTGTGCCGCTTTAAGAATGGTTATAGGGTCGATGATCCAGGATTTTGACTCAATGATGTATAATGATATATTTGAAACTCAAGATAGAAAAGAAAGAGCCTGCCTTTATATAGTATCATTCATGATCTCAGCAGATCTCAAAATACTTTACATGATCTCACATTGTCTCAAAGCACTTTACAATAAATTACTTGTGAAATGTATCCACTACAATGTTGGAAACATTTGGGAGATAGCAGCAGCATCTCCCAAACAGCAATAACTGTCAGATAATTGGTTTTACTGGATTGGCTCAGGGATAAACAATGGCCAGGATGTCATGGTTTTCTGTTGCTCCCCAAAACACCACCTTGAAACAGTGAATCTTTCACCTCATTCAGGGCATCAGAGAGGAAGGTTAGGAGACAGAGATGACAGAGGGCATCATGGATAGGAGAGTTAGCCTGTTCTGTATTAGACCTGAAGAAAGATTCCCATCTTTCCTGGGCCCACAGAGGAAGGAAAATAAACTATCTGTTTCGGCCTAGACACCTTTCTGTAGATTCTGATTCTCTCTCGACTGAAAGAAAAGCCACAACAGCTCCTTCTACTAGGCCTGAGTCCAACCAGAGAGAAGTTTGTGTATTTAGAAAAGATCTGTGGGCGGCACGGTGGCACAGTGGCTGGCACTGCTGCCTCATAGTGCCAGAGACCCGGGTTCAATTCCTGCCTCAGGCGACTGACTGTGTGGAGTTTGCACATTCTCCCAGTGTCTGCGTGGGTTTCCTCCGGGTGCTCTGGTTTCCTCCCACAGTCCAAAGATGTGCAGGTTAGGTGAATTGGCCGTGCTAAATTGCCCGTAGTGTTAGCTGTAGGGAAATGGGTCAGGGTGGGTTGCGCTTCGGTGGGTTGGTGTGGACTTGTTGGGCTGAAGGGCCTGTTTCCACACTGTAGGTAATCTAATCTAACCTGTGCCAGCCTTGCCATTCATAAAGAAAATCATGGCTGGTGATTTTGTGCAGCTCGACAGTAGGTAAGTAACCTTTGGTGATTTTAATTTGTTTTTTATTGGGCACTTTGGGTTAAAAACATCTTCACTGTGTTTTCATGCAGATGGAGAGATGAGACTCCATTTTTTCAAGTTGCACACTAACTTTTGCTATGAATGCTGAACACAGATTTTAATCTATAATGTAATCTTATGATTTGATACCTTTTTTTTTATTTTTCAGGAAAAGTAGAAACTATTAATGCCAGAGAAGTGGCCCCAAGTAGTGCATCAAGGGATATGTTTATTAATGAAACAGATGAAGCTTCTCGTAAAGGTAATCATTAGAACAGTAATCAGTACATTCCTGTTGACACTCCTGCTAGTGAATTTAAAAGAAGTAGGTTTCTGATGAAAATTCTCCAGCATTCCAAAAACTGGCTGAAATTAGAGGCTTTTTCCCTGTCTACTCAAAGCTCCAGGGGAGCCTTCTGATAAGATTAGATTCCCTACAGTGTGGAAACAAGCCCTTCAGCTCAACCAGTCCACACTGACCTGCCAAAGAGTAACCCACCCAGACCCTCTGACTAATGCACCTAACACTATGGGCAATTTAGCATGGCTAATTCACCTAACCTGCACATCTTTGGACTGTGGGAGGAAACTAGAGCACCCAGAAGAAACCCACGCAGTCACAGGAGCATGTGCAAACTCCACACAGACAGTCACCCGAGGCTGGAATTGAACCTGGGACCCTGGTGCTGTAAGGCAGCAGTGCTAACTGCTGAGCCACTGTGTCACCCCACTTTCAAAAACCTGCATTTTCATGTGTTATTGATGTTCATGTCAGTAACTTATTTAAACATGAGGAATTACTGGGTGATAATCAGCAGTGGCTAGCTTATTTAGCCTATTCAAAATCTCAGGCCCTGTGAGTGATTACAGCATTGGTATTCCTGCATTGGCTAAGATTTGGCTACCCCTGTGTAGACTATGGATCAAAGCAGAGAACTTCTGGTCGATAGGTTTCAGCTCTTGTGAAATAAAGTCAGGGTTGGAGCCTCCACCTTTCCTAAAACACGTTGTATTCCAGTTGAACAATGAACTCTTCAGGTGGAATTTTCCCCTCAGTAAAGGTTGTGGGGTGGGTGTGAGGTCAAAACACCATTTCTTTGTTGCCAGCTCAGTAATCAAGATCTAAAATTCATGGACAACCTTCCCAACGTGTCACTGATTAAGGCCCTTAAGTAATCAATTAACAATCATTTCATGGCCTCAGCCAGCCACCAACCCAATTATCTGTCTTCGCAGCAGGTGGGAAAAGTATCTGTTTTCCTGACAGGATCCCAGGTTAGTCTGCCTGCCAGGTTCGAGAAGACCTCCATTTTCCCCAATCTAAGAGGCGGTCAGGACGTTGGCCTGAAATCAACCCCACTGCCCTTGATTCTGACTCCTCATAACCCTCTCTCCCACACTGCAATCTCTGGATTATAAAAGCTTGTGCCAGTCCAGCTTCTCATGCTGTACAACCTGTGATGCTCTGCAGTTCCTTGCAGCCTCTGAAACATATTGTTCTCTCTGTAAGGTCAGCAGCTCCAGAGAGGATGGGACCTCAGTGACAAGGCACCTGACTGACTAACTCCCTTGTCAGCACTGAAGTGGCTGATTAGTGCTTGATCAAACAGCGCTTAAAAATGTGTTGCTGGAAAAGCGCAGCTGGTCAGGCAGCATCAAAGGAGAAGGAGAATCGACATTTCGGACATAAGCCATTCTTCAAACAGCCTTCTCACTGTGGGACTGGGGTTTAGTTGCTATTAAAGACACTTTCCCCCACACCAGATGTGATGCAGCTCTCCTTTAACAAGGTTATGTTGTCCTTATTTTCTTTCTTCAGAGAGGTTGTAAAAGACACAGGCTCCAAAAAGTTTAAGTTGAAGGGTTTCAGGGCCAGTTTGATTTTGGCTAACAGATACTGCCTCCGGCAATAGGCTTTCTAGTTTTCGTTAAAAAATCTTGTACAATGAAAAGGAAGTGGCCAGTTCTCCCAGCTCAGCTTATCTCTGGTTTGGTTTGGTTTTTAGCAGTAGTGATGTAAAAGCTGCTGGACCCAAAGAAGCAGGTCCATGCTGATCTCTCTCTGAATTTTCTCCTATAAGAACCTGTGTTTGATTTTACCTTTTTTACCACGGGGTGTTTATGGGGATTGTTGCAAGTATTGGGCATTGCATCATTTAGTTGGGATAATCTATTGGGTTTTCAGAGAGGTAAAGTTATTCTGTATCCTATTCTCTTTTGTTAACGTTTCATTCTGTAAACTTGTAAATAAATTCTTTTTTGTTTAAAACCAAGTGGTTTGACCAATTGCATCTCTCTTGGAATGTACACTTTACACTGGCTTAAAATAAAGGTCTCAGCTACCTTCTTGAAATGTTTTGAGGGGTCTGTCCAAGTCCATAATATAAGGATAAACAACAATAAATTGAACGGGTTCAGGAAACAGAAAGCTAGAGAAAACATACAAATTAGGAGCAGCAGTAGGCTACTCATCTACTCAGGAGTGGGCCCGTTCCACAATTTAATTAGGTCATGGCTGATTTGATTACTCAATATTCCTGCCTATCCTAATAACCTTTCACCCCATTGCTTACCAATAATCTATTGCCCTTTGACGAAGAGAGTTCCAGAGATTTACATTGATTAAAAAAACAAATTTCTCATCATTGCTGGCTTAACTGGGTGATGACTTATTTCTAGATTCTCCCACAATTCTTTCAAAACCTGTCAAGGTTTGCAGGCTTTAACTAAGTTGCTTAACATTCTAAACTCCAGCAGGTACAAGCCTAGCCTATCCAACCTTTTGCCAGGTATTAGCATAGTAAACCTTTTCTGAGCTGCCTGCAAATTATTTACATCTATTATTAAACAAGGAGACCAGTACAGCAAACAGTACTCCAAAGTGGTCTCACCAATGCCTGGTACAAAGGAAACGCAACCTCCCTACTTTTGAATTTAATTTTCCTCGTAGAAAATACTGACACTCTATTGTATTAACCCTTTGTGAATCACACATGAGGACATCCAGATCACTCTGCATTCAGACTTCTGCAGTCTCTCACCTTATCTTGTAGATGGTACACACTTCTGTGACTGAGCATCATTAATGGAGGAGTGAATGTTTACGGGTGTGGTGGCAATCAAGTAAGCTGCTTTGTCTTGGTGTCAAGTTTCTTGAGTGTATTTATCCAGGCAAATGGGGAATATTCTATCATAGTTTTGACTTGTACCTTGTAGATGGTTGATAGGCACTGAGAGTCAGGAGTTGGGCTAATGTTGCAGGATTCCTAACCTCTGACCTGTTCTTGTAGCCACTAATTTTTTTGGCTAGTATAAGTCTGCTTCTGGTAAATGGTAACTCCTAGAATATTGACAGTGGGGGACTCAGCAATGCAAATGCCTTTGAATGTCAAGGGGAAATAATTGTTGGAGATGGTTGTTGCTTGGCATTTGTGTGACCTGAATGTTACTTACCAACTGATTATCCAGCCTTGATGTTATTCAGGTCATGCTGCAGTATCTGAAGAGTCATGAATGGTGATGAACATTGTTCAAGATTATCTCAATGTATATTATGAAGCATCAAAAGTTGATGCCAAGGTGAAAGCTCTGGTTTACTTGGAGGATCTTAACAATTGAAAATAATGGAGTTCTTCCTTTGGTCTAATCATTACTCAGTGAGATAAACATGAGGAGACAACTTGAATTGAACTGGAAAGGTTTCACTTTAAAACATACTTGTTGTTTAATTTTGGACCTACTGACAGGAGGATTGGCCATAGCAGTTCCTGGTGAAATCCGAGGATACCAATTAGCACATCAAAGGCATGGACGGTTACCATGGAAACAGTTATTTGAACCAAGCATCAAACTTGCCAAAGAAGGATTCCCCATTCATCGAGCTCTTGCAGATGCCATAGAGGAACGTAAGGAAGACATTGAGAAAGACCAGTCTTTGTGGTAAGATACAGCAATGTGACTCTCTGCTGAGAATAACAACTGCATATTGGGTGTTGAAGGTAATTCTAAGTCCAGGCTGCTCACTCTTGAGATTGCCTGTCTGATGAGCATTTTGAGCAACATTTTTTATAACTCAAGTGTTCAATTTTCAAAGAATTACAGAAACAGGCTACAGAGGCTAGCCAGTCCATTGTGTTTATGCTCCTCATGTGCATGTTTCCACTTTTCAACCATTGGAATTATTGTTTGCTCTCTTTTTCGTATCTACTTTCCCTAAATACATCCAACCAATTTGCCTCAACTACTCTTTGTGAGTTCTCAAGGTAAATAAGTTTCTTCTGAATTTCAGATTTGACTTTTTAGTGGCTGTCTTTTACTGATGGTTTCCAGCTTTGCTTCTTCCCATAACTGTCTCTACTTACTCTCTCAAACTGTTCAACAGTTTTAATTTCTCTTTTAGGGCATCCCTCAGTTTTTTCTTTTCAAGAGAAAAGAGACCCAGCCTGGTCATCCTTTCCTGATAAATATAATACAGTTCTCGTGTCTTAATCATTTTTTTTTCTCTCCAGTGACATTTTGGGCTTTTTACAATATGGATCCAAAACTAAATATTACACCCCACAGTTGGAATTTAATGGGAGGCATTAAATTTGAAAGTCAAGAATGAATCCTGCTCCACTGTTTTGCCTAGCTCAAATAATTAGTTGCCTCATGTTGTGCTTTCTGTTCAAAAGAGGAGAGATGCTGTCTCTTGGAGGGACCATCTATATTCTTCATATAGACTGGGACAGGCAAGTTGGCAAGGGCGGTCTCAAAGAAACCTATTTTAGATCTGGTATTATGGAATGAGACACAGTCAATTAGCAATGTCATAGCAAAAGATCCACTGAAAATCTTGATTACAACATCATTAAATTCCATGTTACATTTGAAAGTGAATTTGAACTCCAATCTCAAATAAGAATAATAACAGAGCCAATTGCATGAATATGAAGGGAGAACTGGATTGATTGGCTACATTGATTAAAAGGTATAGTTGTAAATAAATAATGGAAAAATGTAAAGAATGATTCAAAGTATTTCACTCAAAATCTAAAACTCAGCAAAAATAACCCATTCATGGCTCACTAAAGAAGGAGACATGCACCAAACCAGATTATCAGAACTTTTGTAAGTAAATCAAGGGAAAAAAGTGGCATTGGTCCCTTATAAACAGATATAGGAGAAATTGCCATGGGAAAATGAGGAAATGGTAGGGGTACTGAATAAATATATTGTATTTGAATTAATTATGTCAGACACAAGGAGCCTACCAGAAATATGGAGTAAACTAGATGCTAGAAATATTCAGAAAACTAAGCTATAAAATAAAAACTGGAAGTTTTGCCAAAACTTGGCAGATGTGACAGCATCTGGAGAAAGAAACAGAGTTAATGTTTTGGGTGTAGAATGATTTTTGTTCAGAATCTGATTTCTTTGTAAATTTAGGTAATTGAAATCAGCAACGAAACATTATTTGTGAAATTTAAAGAAGAAAATCCAACAAATCTCTTCCACTCAATTGCCTACAGCTAGGGTTAAGAAAGAGATAGGGAATATGTTAGCTGCAATTTTCCAAACTTTCAAGATTCAGGAATAGCCCCATCAGATTGGAAGTTGATAGATGTATTGCTTCATTTCGAGAAAGAAAAAGTGTTAATGAGAATTTACGGGTCAGTTAGCCTAACATCAACCATTAGAAAAACATTGGCATCAGTTATTAAGGAAATCTTAAAAATGGTTAATGGACAGCAAGCAAAAACTGGATATTAGCAGAATATTTTCAGTTTACAGAAAACATAGGAGCACGAGTAAGCCATTCAGCCCCATGAGTTTGCTCTGTTATTCAATGAGATCATGACTGATCTGAACTCCATGCGCCTGCCTTGCGCCTATATCCCTTGATACCCCTTTCTTAATAAAAAGAACCTATCTCTGATTTAAATTTAATAATTGAATTAGCATCAACTATAATTCAAGAAAGAGAATTCCAAATCTCCACTACTCTTTGTGTATAGAAGTGCTTTCTAATGTCTCTCCTGAATGGCCTGGCCCAGTTCTTAGACTGTGCCCCCTGATTCTAGATTTGGAAACAGATTTTGGAAAGGTGTAGTCATGGGCGATTTCAACTTCCCAAATATTGGTTGGAAGCTCTTTAGATCAAGTAGATTGGATGGGGCGGTGTTTGCGCAGTGTGTCCAGGAAGCTTTTCTAACTCAGTATGTAGATTGTCCGACCAGAGGGGAGGCCATATTGGATTTGATACTCGGTAATGAACCGGCACAAGTGATGGGCTTGCTAGTGGGTGAACACAATTGGTGATGGTGACCACAATTCTGTGACTTTCACCTTGGTTATGGAGAGAGATAGGTGCGCGCAACAGGGTAGGTTTTACAATTGGGGAAAGGGTAAATACGATGCTG
>NC_057734.1:52672405-52688366 GCF_004010195.1 Chiloscyllium plagiosum
CAGAGAGTGGTGGTAGATGGTAGATATTCAGCCTGGAGCCCAGTTACAAGTGGAGTTCCGCAGGGATCAGTTCTGGGTCCTCTGCTGTTTGTAATTTTTATTACTGACTTGGAAGAGGGAGTCGAAGGGTGGATCAGTAAATTTGCAGACGATACGAATATTGGTGGACTTGTGGATAGTGAGGAGGGCTGTTGTCGGCTGCAAAGGGACTTAGATATGATGCAGAACTGGGCTGAGGAGTGGCAGATGGAGTTCAACCCTGTCAAGTGGGCGGCACGGTGGCACAGTGGTTAGCACTGCTGCCTCACAGCGCCAGAGACCCGGGTTCAACCCTGTCAAGTGTGAGGTTGTCCATTTTGGAAGGACAAATAAGAATGCAGAATACAGGGTTAACAGTAGGGTTCTTAGTAAGGTGGAGGAGCAGAGGGATCTTGGGGTCTATGATCATAGATTTTGAAAGTTGCCACTCAGGTGGATAGAACTTGTAAGAAGGCCTATGGTGTACGAGCGTTCATTAGCAGAGGGATTGAATTCAAGAGTCGTGAGGTGATGTTGCAGCTGCACAGGACCTTGGGAAGACCACATTTGGAGTACTGTGTGCAGTTCTGGTCGCCTCACTTTAGGAAAGATGTGGAAGCTTTGGAGAGGGTGCAGAGAAGATTTACCAGGATGTTGCCTGGAATGGAGAATAGGTCGTACAAGGATAGGTTGAGAGTGCTAGGCCTTTTCTCATTGGAACGGCGAAGGATGAGGGGTGACTTGATAGACATTTATAAGATGATCAGGGGAATAGATAGAGTAGACAGTCAGAGACTTTTCCCCAGGTACAACAGAGTGTTACAAGGGGACATAAATTTAAGGTGAAGGGTGGAAGGTATAGGGGGGATGTCAGGGGTAGGTTATTTACCCAGAGAGTGGTGGGGGCATAGAATGCGCTGCCTGTGGGAGTGGCAGAGTCAGAATCATTGGTGACCTTTAAGCGGCAATTGGATAGGTATATGGATAGGTGTTTAAGCTAGGACAAATGTTCGGCACAACATCGTGGGCCGAAGGGCCTGTTCTGTGCTGTATTGTTCTATGTTCTATGAAAGTTTTTGAGATGATCAGTTACCCTAGTCCTTGATTACAGACTCCAACAATTTCCCCACCTCAGGTGTCAAGCTGGTTAGTCTGCAATTCCCTAGTATCCTGAGTTTCCAATTTACAGATACAACTCCTGAATCCAGGGAACTCTGAAAGGTTATGATGAGCGTATTGGCAATATGCTCTTCTACCTCCTTTAACACCCATGGGTGGAAACCATCAGGTCCGAGGGATTTGTCACTCGTCAGTTCCAGTATTTTCCACATTATTGATGATTTACTTAAGCGAATTTTATTCAGAACTTGTCCCTGATCCTTTCTTAATTTCTTGGGAGTTGTGGCAAGTCATCTTCCATGAGCAGATTAGACCAAGGAGAGCCAATGGATGTTATCCACGTGGATTTCAAGAATGCCACAAAGGAGGTGCCGCACAGTAGGCTGCTGAGTAAGATAGGGCCCATGGTGTTAGGGGCAAGGTACTAGCATGGATAGAAGATTGGCTGCCTGGCAGAAAGCAGAGGGTGGGGATAAAAATGTCTTTCTCAGGATGGCAGCTGGTGACAGGTGGTGTTCCACAAGGGTCAGTGTTGGGACCACAACATTTCAAGTTATACATTAATGATCTAGATGAAGGAACTGAGGGCATTCTGGTTATGTTTGCAGATAATACAAAGATAGGTGGAGGGACAGATACTATTCAGGAGGCAGGGATGCTGCAGAAGGATTTGGACAGGTTAGGTGAGTGGGCAAAGAAGTGGCAGATGGTGTACAACGGGGAAAGTGTGATGTCATGCACTTTGATAAGAAGAATAGAAGCATGGACTATTTTCTACATGGTGAGAAAATTCAGAAATCTGAACTGGAAAGGGACTTGGGAGTTCTAGTCCAGGATTCTCTCAAAGTACACTTGCAGGTTGAATCAGTAGTTAGGAAGACAAATGCAATATTGGCAGGGGGGTGGCACAGTGGCTAGCACTGCTACCTCATAGCGCCAGGGTCCCAGGTTCAATTCCAGCCTTGGGGTGACTGTCTGTGTGGAGTTTGCACACTCTCCCCGTGTCTGTGTGGGTTTCCTCTGGGCTCCGTTTTCCTCCCACAGTCCAAAGATGTGCAGGTAGGGAATCTAATCTAATCTAAACTAAAAGCAGGCTATGGTCAGACCATATTTAGAGTGTTGTGTGCAGTGTTGGGTCCCATATCTCAGGAGCGGGTTCAGGGGATGTTCACGAGAATGTCCCAGGAATGAAAAGCTTAATATATGAGGAACATTTGAGGACTCTGGGACTATATCCGATGGAGTTTAGAAGGATGAGGGGGGATCTAATTGAAAAATACAGAATACTGAATGGCCTGGACAGTGTGGATGTTGGGAAGATGGTTCCATTGGTAGGAGAGACTAGGATCTGAGCCCTTAGAGTAAAGGGAAGACCTTTAGAATGGAGATAAGGAGAAGCTTGTTCAGCCAGAGAATGGTGAATGTATGGAATTCACTGTCACATAAGGCTGTTGAGGCTAGGTAATTGAATATATTTAAGATGGGGATAGATAAAGTTTTGATTGTCCAGGGGATCAACGGCTATGGGGGGAAAGCAGGAGAATGGGGTTGAGAAACTTATCAGTCATGATTGAATGGCAAAGCTGACTTGATGGGCTGAATGGCCTAATATCTGCTGTGAATACTAAAACAAAACAGTTTTTCAACATGTCTGCCATTTCCCCAGTGTCATTGACTCTTAGTCTTTAGCGCACCAACAGAACTCTTAACTAGTGGCTTTTTCTTTATGTAACTATGACATGTTTTTAATGCTACTTGCAAGTTTTAAGTTGGCACAGTACGACTAGTGGAGGGTCACAAGGATCAATGATGGGTCCTGACTTACTAACAAACTATATGAATGACTCAGGTAAAGAGACAGAGTTTGACAGAGTTTACAGAGTATCTTAGTTTGCTGATGATACTAGGTGGAAGCTAGGTAGAAAAGAGTCTGTGGGTAAGACATAGAAAGGCTGCAAAGAGATATAGTTAGAATAAATGAGTAGACAACAAGATGGCCAATTGAGTTTAATGTTGGTAAGTGTGAGGATTTTCATTTTGGTTGTAAGATGACCAAAACATAATTCTTTTTGAAAGGATTGAAACTTCTAAATCTTGTTCTCACAGATCTGATGAAGGGTCGCTGGACTCAAGATGTTAACTCTGCCCCTCTCTACAGATACTTCTAGACCTGCTGAGTTTCTCCAGCACTTTCTGTTTGTGTTTCAGATTTTCAAAATCTCCAGTTTTTTGTTTATGTTTTATGGTAAATGTTGATGCTCAGCGTGACTTGAATAGACTTTTGAGGAATATAGTAAGTTAGCATGCAGATACAGCAATCAGATAGGAAGGCAAATGGCAAATAGTCTTTATAGCATAGGATTTGTAGTACAGTAATAATCAAATCTTTGTTCAGTTCTTGAACTGGGGAGATGATAGTGGGTCCCTCAGCCATTGCAACTTCAGAAACATGATGCACATGAACCAGCAGCTGAAAGTGCTCCAGCTCCATGCCACGAGGAAAAAATAAACAAAAACTTACAACAACGTTTAAGGAAACCACATCTGGAATATTTTGGTTCCAAATTTAAGAAAGAATATATTTTATTGGAGGCAGTACAGCGAACAATCATTAAATTGGGGCTTGGGATGAGAACATTGTCCAATAAATGAGGGAATGATTCAATTATTCTCTGGTGTTGAGAAACAATCAAGACAATTATGTTTAAACACACAAGATTCTGAAGGGACCTCATTCACCCAGACAAAGCAGCAGCAAAGCAGCAAAGCAGCAGCAACATTCAACCTTACTCACACCATACTCCTGGAGTTGTCAGAGACCCATCAAAAACCAATGCCATGGTTCACTGATGCCACCCTAGAAGCTATCCTGCAGTCTGTCAATGAGAGAAGAGAAGTGCTTTTCCCTAGAAATGGCAACAAGCAGCCATCTTGATGATGAAGGCAGCCTGGTAAAATGTGGCCACAGATGTCAGTGCACTTGGTTTACTCAACAGACCCTGATTTCAATATCCCAAAACATTTGTATGATTTGCTGCACTCTGCTATGGTAGGTATCATTGCCTATTCATTTTCATATAGGTGTAAGTTAGCATTGTAAGTTTGCCATTCTACATGATTGTCACACAAAAGAATGGATGTTTGCCATCAGATATCTTGTGTGCTCAATATCTGCCACTCTTACAACCCCAATACGCCATTCAGCCCAACAAGACTATACCTACCATCCGTAGAACATCCAGTCCAGATCCATTCCCTCACCCTATCCCTGTAACTGTGCATTTCCCATGGCTAACACAATTAATCTGTGCATTAGTCAGAGGGAATTGGGTCTGGGTGGGTTACTCTTCTGAGGGTCGGTGTGAACTGGTTGGGCCAAACGGCCTGTTTCCACACTGTAGGAAATCTAATCTATCCCTGAATACTATGGGCAATTTAGCATGGCCAATACACCTAACCTGTACATCCTTGGACTGTGGGAGGAAACTGGAGCATCCAGCAGAAACCCACATAGACACAGAAACAATTTGCAAACTCCACACAGACAGTTGCCCAAGAATGGAATTGAATCGGGATCTCTGGTGCTGTGAGGCAGCAGTGCTAACCACCATGCTGTCCATGCCTCACTGCAGCTACCATTACAGTGATACTGCCTCACATGATTGCCAGGATTCAAATTTAGGACATCAAAGGAGACACAATACACAGCAATTCATGCACTTTGTGCTCAATGACCTTTCATCACCATTTGGAGAACATAGATATCTGATAGCTCTTCAACAAAGATTTGCATGTGACAAGGACATAACCACAAAAAATTGTTTCAGGATGAGCACCTCACTTGTGCGTCAATGCTAACCCTTTGATAACAGCTTTTAATCAGAACTATTTAACTTCTAAGCTCTCTACACGGTATTTTCTTAACAGGAATATACATGGACAATCACAGCTCTGGGGATTGATACCTCTATTTTTATCAACCAACATAATGTACTATATACCCATGGTATAGTCTCAATGCTTTTGGGAACAGTCTTCTTCTGAGAAATAGGACATTGAGGGGGAGTAACCTGTCTTTCTACATGACAGAGCAAAGCTGCATTGGATGCTACAAGCCAGACAGAATCTCATTGATACTCACTTTCAATACAAGCCTGCTCGGTGCAGCGGAAAATCATTGTTACTAAAATAACCTTTGTTCATAATACTGAAATCTGATTGGCTTTGTTTGTATTCACATTTTCTTCCTGTAACTAAAAGTTCACATTTATCTTTGTTTTTGTCTGATCACTTCACTATATGTGATGTTCCCCTGTTGGATAATGACAAGATTCAGGTCTTCAGTGGGCATTGGGGACGGACTATAAAGAACTAAGATGATTAGATGGCATGTATCTATATGTAAGTGAAGTATATGTATTGGTGTTTAGACAAGATCCAGGTGAGTGAATGATTTTGTATGTGCAAAGGAATGTCAGCCATGCCAGTTGGACGCAGCGTAGCTTAGTGGTTACTGTGCCACAACAATTGCCAGTGAGAAGCAATGTCAGATTGTCACGCTTGTCTAAATACACAATGATCTTACAGCACAAGGAATGGTGCTGTTTTAGCAGATATCAGCTGAGTAGAGAGTGCTTGTGGCAATGGCACGTGGTAAGATGGGCCAAAATCAGATGTGCGATTTGGGGCATTAGGGCATTGTTGGTAATTAATGAGGTGAGTTTGGCAAATATGGCAGGAAAGCTCACATAACCCTCCAAAAGAATAAACACAGCTCAGGTTTAATCAAAAAACATAAGATTCAGCCCGTTATATCATCCTCACCACTCATTTTCCCACTATTATGTGTATCTGCAAATGCAGTGATAGTACTTTCATTTCCCTCATCTAAGTCATCAGTTTTAATTGGAAATAATTGCTGCCTGTGCACCGATCCCAGTGTACTTTGCTAGTCACAGGTTGCCATCTGAAAATGACCCCTATATCCTAATTCACTATTTTCTATTAGTTATCCAATCCTCTCTCGACGCTAAATATTACTCCAACACCATGGGCTCTTATTAAATAACCTCATTGTGGGTAACCTTATTGAATTCCTTTTGGGAATCCAAATTTATTATATTTACTGATTTTTCTTTATCTTGCTCATCACCTGCCCCCCAAAAGTAGTAAATTTGTCAAGTGTGACTTTTACTTCATAAAGACATGTTGACTCTGAACATATGATGTATTTCTAAATGCTCTGGTCTTACAAAATTTATAATAGACTAACATTTCCCCAATGAATGTTAAGGTAACTGTCCCATAGTTACCTGTTTGCTGAATCCCATTTTAAATGAAGGTGTTACACAAATACTTCTCTAATCCAACTTTTCCAGAATATAACTATTTTCGAAAGATTACTACAGTGTGTCCACAATCTCTGCAGCTACCTTCTTTCATATCCTAGGATACAAGCCAATGCCTAAGGGACTTGTCAGCCTTTAGCCCACTAGTTTCCCTATGACCTTTTCTCTAGTAATAGTTATTGTATTTATTTCTTGTCCCCTTTTTGCCCCTTGACTATGTAGTATTTTTGGAATGCTATTTGTGTCTTCTACTGTGAAGATTGATTCAATGTATTTATACAACTCTTATGTCATTTTCTGGTTCCCATCATTAATCAATCTAAAGGTGTCTGTGTTCACTTTGGCCTCTCTCAACCAACTTATACATTTAAAGAAGATCTTAATGAACATTTTTATGCAAAAAACACTGAATCATTTTAAGAACACAGTGGGAACCTTCTTTACAGCATTACACGTGAAACAATTTGTAAGACAGTCAAATGGTCTTTTTAAATCTGTTAAGACTTCTGGCTATGTTTTCCTTGTAATCTACCTTGAACAGTGACGATAACTGTAGATGTTCAAAATACGATCAACAATGCAAAGTGCACTGAGGCTCAGTCATTGCTGCACTCTGGAAAGAATATAACCTCTGAAAATTAAGAAGTTAAACTAAATGTTTGAGTTTCGGGAGTCAATCAGCATAGTTCAACTTGACATCTCAGTGATAGATGAATGGCTCTTGCAAACCGGTAAGTGCATCTCCCATGTAATCGTGCATAACTCTATACTGATGCTCAGCCAGAAAACTAAACACTAAAACATCGGAATATCACTAGGCCATTTAATAACTCAAATCGTTCTTCCGTTCACTGTGATGATAGCCTGACTTCATAAAAGGTCTTTGGCTCAGCAAAAATCTGAGTTAAAATTAATAACCGATCCAGCATCAACTGCCATTTGCGGAAGAGACTTCCAAACATCTACCCTTTATGTGTAGAAATGCTTCCTAACATCTCTCCGAGCAGTCTGGCCCTAATTCTCAGACTATACTCCCTAGGTGAAGAATCCCCAAATAGTGAAAATGGTTTATTTTTATCTACTCTGTCGTTTCTTGCTATTACCTTGAAGACTTTGAAAAGATCACTCCTTAACATTCTAAATTCTAGACAAAATAGGCTTAATTTGTATAATTTCTTCTCATAACTTAAACCCTAATGTCCAAATATCATTCTTGTAAACTTACATTGTACTCCCTCCAAGACCAACATATCCTTCCAAATATGTGGTGCCCAGATCTGCTCACGTACTCCAACAGAATCGAACCAATGTTTTGTAGCTGCAGCATAATTTCTGTATCCTTCTCCTCCAGTCCTCTGGATGTAAAGATTAGCATTTCATTAGCTTTCTTGATTATTTATTGCACTTGTTTGTGGTATTTTAAAGATGTACGCAATAACAGGATATGGATGCAAAGGGGAAAAAAAGTCACGTTGAATTTATGCCAAACAAAGCAGCTTAATGATTGAAATTAAGTATCGTTATGAGGACAGGAACATTTGGCCCATAATTCTGAGCATCTACAGATGGTAATGCAAAATCAATTAGCCTCAAATCGAGTTGCTGCCAAGTTTTCACAGGCCTGACTTCCTCAGCATCAATGTTGGTCCCTCAGCATCTTTGTCAGTCTCCACTTCTTTCTCATTAGTGGAGACTGGTAACTCTGTCTTGATCCTGAGGATGTCACTGACCTTCTTCCTACAGTGCTGACCATCCCTCCAGAAGGCTGAGACTGTTTTAGCCTGGATGGAAACCTCAGACGAGCAAGGGCATGGTCTGGTGTGATAGTCTCCACTGCTGATTCTAAGGGAAGAGGAAAGCCCTCCTCTGCACCACCCTGACCAGCAAGTCACACAGGTTCCTGCCCACAAACAAGGATGCCAAAATACCCCTCTCTGCGATGTCTAGGGTAAATGTAAAGAATCATACAGGATAGTTTTAGCCTGACTTCTTCATCATCAAGCACAAGCAGCTTTTAAAGATGACCTTGCTGAAAGGGTTGCTAGTGAATTGCAGGATATTTTCTGCATTCTCTCCCATCAGTTCTCAACCTTTTTTATGTTCTTGGATTTCCCAAAAAAAGGCGTATTTGATTATTCTGACTTTATTCAGAGCACGCACGTATATCAGCATATTATATATAATTTGTGTCACTGATCAACTACAACAGTCTTTGCTTTATTGCTCCTGACTGTTATTGTTGAATTTTAATTGTGTGTTATTTTATAAGCGTCGTGATATCAATTAGGGGTTCACTGGTGCTATGCCAATTTATAGTAGCAGCCTAAGAATTGTAAAGGTTTAGTTGGAAGCTGTATGTTTGTAGTAAATATATCGACAAATAAAAGTCTGTAAATATTGGCTCCATTCAGAGAATTAGAGAGTCATAGCATCATACCGTACAGAAGAGTCCCTTTGGCCCATTGAGTCTGTATCACCTGAAATGCACTACAACCTATATTAATACCATCTTTCCTTACTAGGTCCACAGACTTCAATATTATGACACTTAAAGTGCTTATCTAAGTAGTTAGAGTCATAGCAATGCCCAGCATGCAAACAGACACTTTGGTCCAACTCCTCCATGCCAACTAGATATCCCAAATTAATCCTGTGCCATTTAGCAGAATTTGGCTCATATCCCTCTAAACCCTTCCTATTCATATACCCATTCAGAAGCCTTTTAAATGTTGGGATTGTACCAGCCTCCACTACTTCCACTGGCAGCTTGTTCCATGCACACACCACCCTCCACGTGAAAAAGTTGCACTTGAAGGTCCTTTTAGCATATTTTCCCTCCCACCTTAAACCTATGCCTTCTAATTTTGGACTCCTCCACCGAGGAAAAGACTTTAACTGTTCACCCTATTCATGCCTCTCATGATCTTATAAACTTCAACAAGGTCACCCGCCAAACTTCGATGCTGCAGGGAAAACAGCCCAAGCCTATTAAACCTCTCCCTATAGCTCAAACCCTCCAACTCTTGCAACATCCTCGGAAATCTTTTCTGAAACCTTTCAAGTTTCACAACAGCTTTCCTATAGCTGGGAGACCAAAGTTGAATGCACTATTCCAAAAGTGGCCTAACTAATGTCCTTTTACCTGCACATCCACCAATATCATTTATTCTATCCGTTGCTCCCGATGCGGTCTCCTGTACACTGGGGAGACTGGACGCCTCCTAGCAGAGCGCTTTAGGGAACATCTCCGGGACACCCGCACCAATCAACCACACTGCCCCGTGGCCCAACATTTCAACTCCCCCTCCCACTCTGCCGAGGACATGCAGGTCCTGGGCCTCCTTCACCGCTGCTCCCTCACCACCAGACGCCTGGAGGAAGGACGCCTCATCGTCCACCTCGGAACACTTCAACCCCAGGGTATCAATGTGGACTTCAACAGTTTCCTCATTTCCCCTTCCCCCACCTCACCCCAATTCCAAACTTCCAGCTCAGCGCTGTCCCATGACTTGTCCTACCTGCCTATCTTCTTTCTCACTTATCTCTCCACCCTTCAGGCATCCTGCCTTTATTCCTGATGACGGGCTTTTGCCCGAAACGTCGATTTTACTGCTCCTCGGATGCTGCCTGAACTGCTGTGCTCTTCCAGCACCACTAATCCAGAACAATGTCCTTTACAGCTGTAACAAGACGTCCCAACTCCCATATTCAATGTACTGACCAAACACCTTCTTTACCAACCTGTCTACCTGCAATTCCACATTTAAGGAGCTATGAACCTGCACTCCAAGGTTTCTTTGTTCGGCAACAATCCCAGGACCTTACCATTAATAGGAATGTCCTGCCCTGATCTGCCTTACCAAAATGCAGCATTACACATTTATCTAAATTAAACTCTATCTGTCACTCCTCGGTCCATCTGATCAAGGTCCTGTTGTACTCTGAGGTAACCTTCTTGGCTATTCTCCACTCCACCAATTTTGGTGTCATCTGCAAACTTACTAACCATATCTTCTATATTCACATCCAAATATTGATATAAATGACAAAAAACAGTGGACCCAGCACCAAAGGGTAAATTGTTAAGTATAAGAAATCCTGGGTTCAAATCCAGGATAAATGTGAGAGTTTGAAGTGACATGGTGGCTCAGTGGTTAGTACTGCTGTCTTACAGTGCCAGGGATCCGGGTTCGATTCCTGCCTCAGATGACTGACTGTGTGGAGTTTGCACATTCTCCCCGTGTCTGTGTGGGTTTCCTCTGGGTGCTCTGGTTTCCTCCCACAATCCAAAGATGTGCAGGTCAGGTGAATTGACCACGCTAAATTGCCCATAGTGTTAGATGCATTAGTCAGGGGTAAATGTAGGATATGGGTCTGGGTGAGTTACTCTTTAGAGGGTCGGTATGGACTTGTAAGGGCCGAATGGCCTGTCTCCATACTGTAGGGAATCTAATCTAATCAATTCTTGTGGAAAACCAATGGCCACAAGCCTCCAGTCTGAAAAGCAACCCCCCATCACCCTCTGAAAGGTTGTGAGGTTTCCCACCTGAACTACCATCCTAGGCAGTGCATTGCAGATTCCTACCACTATCTGGGTGAAAATGCTTTTCCTCAAATCCCTTGTAAACCTCCTACCTTTAACTTTAAAATTATGCTCCCTTTTTATTGACCCTCACAATCTTATGCATCTGTATCAGGGTTCCCCCTCAATCTGCTTTAAAGAAAACAACCCAAGCTTATCCAACCTCTCTCTATTGCTGAAATGCTCAATCCCAGGCAACATCCAGCGAATCTCTGCTGCACCCCCTCCAGTGCAATCACACCTTTCCTATAATGCAGTGACCAGAACTGCACTCAATACTCCAGCATAAGCTCCCTGCTCTTATAACCTGTGCCTCAACTGATAAAGGCAAGCATCCCATATGCCTTCTTAACTACCCTGTTAACCTATCCAATTCTATCCTTCATTTGCTGCTTTCTGGAATGTAACAGTTAACTATTGACATCCCCTGGAAAATGTGTAGTTTGGAATTCAGTGAGAGCAAAATTTTGCTTACGTCTAATATAAATGATCTACCACAGCTGTTAAGGTACATGGATTTTTTTAAAAATCATCATTTTTACAAATAAAAAAAAACCTATATTTGGGTCTGGTCCTTAATTTGAATTAAAATGAAGGGGATGATGTGGCCTGTTCTGATGTCTGCCTGACAGCAAGTCTGAATGATTTGATATTTAGAAGTTAAAGGGAGCCCAGATGTTTTGCTGGGAAGATCTTACAAGGATTTTACAGGAATGTTTGCCTCCATGGTCCCAGAACGTTGCTAAGAATGTCATGTTGTGAATAGCTACGCTTTAAATTGTCCATTTGCTTCCAAGATGAAAGAGAGTTGGCATCTCACGGATAGCTGATTCTACGTGGATACAAGGCCGATGTGATTCACATAATCATGTAGGTGGACTTTGAGAGGAAAAGGTCTGAGATATCCCTGAGAACTCAGAGACAAAGTTAGTTTTCCAGGATCTGGAGAAGGAGAACAGCTATGGATAGCAAGATGCCGTGATTCAGGAATGCAGGTGAGAGCTCATGCTGAGGTAGGAAAGATCAAATTTGTGAAGAGTTAAAATGAGGCATGGAAGATCACCAAAATTCAGTGAGAGAGAAAAGTCTCCAGAAAAGCTTGCACTGTAAAAAAAAGCAAGTTTGCTTCGAAAAGCAAATCGCTTACAGTGTGAAATCTTGTTGTCATCATGTAGCTACTATTTGAACAAAGTTTGTGCGAAGATTTGTAGCTCGGGTGCTCGTTGTTGTGGTTCTGTTCGCCGAGCTGGAAATTTTTGTTGCAAACATTTCGTCCCCTGTCTAGGTGACATTCTCAGTGCTTGGGAGCCTTCTGTGAAGCGCTTCTGTGGAAACAGGAGGCTCCCAAGCACTGAGGACGTCACCTAGACAGGGGACGAAACGTTTGCAACAAAAATTTCCAGCTCGGCGAACAGAACCACAACAACAATTTGAACATTTGAAATTCCTTTTCCAAGTTATTCTGGAAAATTTGGTTACTAACACAATAAAGAGAGCTGAAAAAAATACTGTGTTTTTGTACACATGTCTGATGGGGGAAGGAAGGCAATACAAAGTGCACTTTTGTTAAAATGCAACATTTGAACATGTTTAAATGTACTATTCTGTTCTGTTACTCAACACCTTGTCTGTCTCTTAACAGTGAAATATTTTGCAATTCCAATGGCAAAGTACTCCAGGAAAATGAAATAATTAAATTTTCAAGATTAGCTGCAACTTATCAGATTCTGGCAGATGAAGGAGCTGACACATTTTACAACGGATCTCTCTCCCAACAGATAGTGACTGATATCAGGAATGCAGGTGGGAAAACGTACAGATCACTTTCTCAACATTGCTTATGGTCAAAACATCAACTCTCCTGCTTTCCTAATGAGAAGCTTATGCTTGAAATGTCAACTGTCCTGCTCCTCGGATGCTGCCTGACTGACTGTGCTTTTCCAGCACCACACTCTCCGACTCTGATCTCCAGCATCTGCAGTCCTCACTTTCTCCTGTCTCTACATTGTATCAGCTTGGTAGCAGCATTTAGAGAGCATATGTGGTAGGTTGGAGCTTCTGACCCCATCAACTGATTACTGTATTTTCAATTATTTAATTTTATTTCATTTACGGACACAATGTATAAGTGGTGGCAAGGCTAGCACTTATTGTCCATTTTTAATTGCCTTGATAAGGTGGTGGTGCACCTTTTTGAACTACTCAGTGCAGTCTTTGTGATGTGCGTACAACAAACATCTGTTAGAGTTTCAGAATTTTGACGAGTGATATTGAACGAACTGTAACACAGTTCCAAGTTCGAATGGTGATTGACTTGGAAGGGAAATTGGAGATGGTGGTGTTCACATTGCCTGCTGCCCCTGTTCTTCCAAGTGTAGAGAAAATAGGTTGAGAAAATTCTGTCAAGAGTTTTTGCAAGGAATGAAATGCATCTTGTAGATAGTACACATAGCTGCCATGAACAATAGTGGTGACGAAAGTGAATGTTGAAACTGATAGATTTGGTGCCAATCTTTATCCTCAATAGGTTCAGGCTTCTTGAATGTTATTGCAGCGAGCTGAAAATTTTCATTTACATACATATAGAAAACAAAAGCAACATTAATAATTTAACATGCGTTCAACACCCATATGCATACAATTATAGAACTATAATTCTCTACTTTTCCTTTTTCAACTATTCCTGCTGAGGCTACTCCAATGGCTGCAGAAGATTTAGATGTAGATTATGTATTTATCTCCTTGAACTAGTTGGATGCTCTTATCTGAAGTCCACTGGGCTTTGAGCCAATATGGACACTGTCAACAATTGCCCTACCTTCACGTGTGTAGTTGTAGATTTGTAGGTTACAAGACTGCATATGAAGTTTATAATATGGAAGAGGGGTGTGAGTCAAAGGGTTAAAGGTGGAAGCTGCTTGCGCAGAGTCAGCCAATTCCACTGTTTGTTTTCATTATCATTGCTCTCATGGCTAACCTGCAATTGCCCAGCAGCCATGGAGAACTCCCTGCTGCAGCTCATTGTGGCACTGCCTGGTTCAGGCAAATTTTCTCACTTTTAGACAAAGTTCAAAAGCAGAAGAGTTTCCTGGTGAGACACCTTGGTAAGAACACTCACTGATCTTATGTTAATCAAGAATAAAGAAGGGAATTTGAGCTTGGAGGCAGAGGATGTGGCTGAGATCCTAAATGGTACTTTGCATTGGTATTGACTCATGAAAAGATATGGAGGATAGTGAGATTTGTTTGGAGCATGCTAATATGTTAGGTCATTTTGAGATCAAGAAAGAAGTGGTGTTTGGTCTCTTGAAGAGCATTAAGGCAGATAAGTCCCCAGGGCCCGATGGTGTCTACCCCAGATTACTGAGAGAGGCAAGAGCGGAGATTGTTGGGGCCTTGACCAAGATCTTTGTATCCTCGCTAGCCACTGGAGAAGTCCTGGAGGACTGCTGAGTAGCCAATGTTATTCCTAGATTCAAGAAGGAAAATAGGAATAATGCAGGAAACTATAGACCGGTGAGTCTCATATTGGTGTTTGGGACAATATTGGAGAGAACTCTTAGGGGTAGGATTTATGCACATTTGGAAAAGCATGGACTAATTAAGGACAGTCAGCATGGTTTTGTGCAGGGCAGGTCATATCTTACTAACTTAATTGAATTTTTCAAGGAGGTGACGAGGGTGATTGATGAGGTTAGAGCAGTGGTAGTTGTTTACATGGACTTTAGTAAGTCTTTTGACAAGGTCTAGATTAGATTACCTACAGTGTAGAAACAGGCTCTTTGGCCCAACAACTCCACACTGACCTTCTGAAGAATAACCCATCCAGACCATTTCCCTCTGACTAATACTCCTAACACAATGGGCAATTTAGCATGGCCAATTCACCTGACCTGCATATCTTTGGCCTGTGGGAGGAAACCGGAGCACCTGGAGGAAACCCACACAGACACGGGGAGAATGTGCAAACTCCACACAGTTGCCCAAGGCTGGAATCAAACCTGGGTCCCTGATGCTGTGAGTCAGCATGGCTAACCACTGAGCTACCGTGCCGCCCCCTCAGGGTAGGCTCATCCAGAAGATTAAGATGCATGGGATCCACGGCGACTTGGCCGCGTGGATTCAGAAGTCAGAAAGTAGTGGTGGAAGGGTATTTTTCAGGCTGGAGGTCCATGACTAGTGGTGTTCCGCAGAGATCCATATTGACCTCTGCTGTTTGTGATATATATGACTTGGATGAAAATGTAGATTAGTGGGTTAGTAAATTTGCAGACAATACAAAGATCAGTGGAGTTGATGATAATGCAGAAGGTTGTCAAAGGATACAACAGGATATAGATCAGTTGCAAATATGGGCGCGGAAATGGCAGATGGAGTTTAATCTGGGTAAGTGCACATTGGCACCAACGACATAGGTAGGAAGAGGGGTGGGGAGGTCATTCAGGAGTTCAGGGAGTTAGGCTGGAAGCTAAAAGCTAGGATGGACAGAGTCATCATCTCTGGGTTGCTGCCGGTGCCACATAACAGTGAGGCAAGGAATAGGGAGAGAGTGCAGTTGAACACGTGGCTGCAAGGATGGTGTAGGAGGGAGGGCTTCAGGTATTTGGACAATTGGACTGCATTCTGGGGAAGGTGGGACCTGTACAAGCAGGACGGGTTGCACCTGAACCAGAAGGGCACCAATATCCTGGGAGGTAGGTTTGCGAGCACTCTTCTGGGGGGTTTAAACTAATTTGGCAGGGGGATGGGATCTGGACTTGTAGTCCAGCAAGTAGGTTAGCTGTTTGTCAGCATGTCCAAGAATGTAGGGAGGCTGTGGAGAAGGTAGCACTGACAAGGAATACTTGCGGACAGAGAGATGGGTTCAAGTGTGTATACTTCAACACAAGGAGTA